>NC_042959.1:70779639-70822231 GCF_901001165.1 Salmo trutta | reverse complement strand
AGAGAGAGAGAGCGAGAGTGAGAGAGGAGGAGGAGAGAGAGAGAGAGAGAGAGGAGAGAGAGAGGAGAGAGAGAATGAAAGAGAGAGAGAGAAAGGCAAAGCGAGAGAGAGAAAGAGAGCGAGAGAGAGAGCGAGAGAGAGGGAGAGGAGAGAGAGAGGAGGAGAGAGAGCGAGAGAGAGAGAGAGAGAGAGCGAGAGAGAGAGAGAGAGAGAGGAGGAGAGTGAGAGAGAGGAGAGAGAGAAAGAGGAGAGAGGAGAGAGAGACAGAGAACGAAAGAGAGAGAGAGAGAGAGAGAAAGGGAAAGCGAGAGAGAGAAAGAGAGAGAGAACGAAAGAGAGAGAGAAAGGAAAGGGGGGACAGGGGGGGCTTGTCAGTGTTAGCCATGGAATGACATTATTGTGTTACAGTAATGCAGACTTTTCTCTCCATTTTATCTATCTGCTGCTTCTTTCTTCCTCCCTGCTGCATCCCTCTCTTCTTCCCTTCCTTTCCCTCCACTCCTCTCTCAATCTACATCCCTCTCTTCCTCCCTCTACTCCTCTCTCTGTCCCTCCCTCTCTCCTTCCTCCAGCTCTCTCTCTCTCTCTCTGAAGGTCATTGTGTTGTTTCTTTGGTCAGAGTCTGAAATAAATCTGTAGCCAGTCTGCATTAACCCCTGTTGCCCACATAACAGCCCCATGCCCGCTGGCAGGCAGGTAGGTTGGTCACATAACAGCCATTTGCCCGCTGGCAGGCAGGTAGGTTGGTCACATAACAGCCCCATGCCCGCTGGCAGGCAGGTAAGTCACATAACAGCCCCATGCCCGCTGGCAGGCAGGTAGGTTGGTCACATAACAGCCCCATGCCCGCTGGCAGGCAGGTAGGTTGGTCACATAACAGCCCCATGCCCGCTGGCAGGCAGGTAGGTTGGTCACATAACAGCCCCATGCCCGCTGGCAGGCAGGTAGGTTGGTCACATAACAGCCCCATGCCCGCTGGCAGGCAGGTAGGTTGGTCACATAACAGCCCCAAGCCCGCTGGCAGGCAGGTAGGTTGGTCACATAACAGCCCCATGCCCGCTGGCAGGCAGGTAGGTAGGTCACATAACAGCCCCATGCCCGCTGGCAGGCAGGTAGGTTGGTCACATACCAGCCCCATGCCCGCTGGCAGGCAGGTAGGTAGGTCACATAACAGCCCCATGCCCGCTGGCAGGCAGGTAGGTTGGTCACATAACAGCCCCATGCCCGCTGGCAGGCAGGTAGGTTGGACACATAACAGCCCCAGGCCCGCTGGCAGGCAGGTAGGTTGGTCACATAACAGCCCCATGCCCGCTGGCAGGCAGGTAGGTTGGTCACATAACAGCCCCATGCCCGCTGGCAGGCAGGTAGGTTGGTCACATAACAGCCCCATGCCCGCTGGCAGACAGGTAGGTTGGTCACATAACAGCCCCATGCCCGCTGGCAGGCAGGTAGGTTGGTTACATAACAGCCCCATGCCCGCTGGCAGGCAGGTAGGTTGGACACATAACAGCCCCATGCCCGCTGGCAGGCAGGTAGGTTGGTCACATAACAGCTTCATGCCCGCTGGCAGGCAGGTAGGTTGGTCACATAACAGCCCCATGCCCGCTGGCAGGCAGGTAGGTTGGTCACATAACAGCCCCATGCCCGCTGGCAGGCTGGTCCACATAACAGCCCCATGCCCTCTGGCAGGCTGGTCCACATAACAGCCCTATGCCCGCTGGCAGGCAGGTAGGTTGGTCACATAACAGCCATTTGCCCGCTGGCAGGCAGGTAGGTTGGTCACATAACAGCCCCATGCCCGCTGGCAGGCAAGTAGGTTGGTCACATAACAGCCCCATGCCCGCTGGCAGGCAGGTAGGTTGGTCACATAACAGCCCCATGCCTGCTGACAGGCAGGTAGGTTGGTCATCTAACAGCCCCATGCCCGCTGGCAGACAGGTAGGTTGGACACATAACAGCCCCATGCCCGCTGGCAGGCATGTAGGTTGGTCACATAACAGCCCCATGCCCGCTGGCAGGCAGGTAGGTTGGTCACATAACAGCCCCATGCCCGCTGGCAGGCAGGTAGGTTGGTCACATAACAGCCCCATGCCCGCTGGCAGGCAAGTAGGTTGGTCACATAACAGCCCCATGCCCGCTGGCAGGCAGGTAGGTTGGTCACATAACAGCCCCATGCCGCTGGCAGGCAGGTAGGTTGGTCACATAACAGCCCCATGCCTGCTGGCAGGCAGGTAGGTAGGTCACATAACAGCCCCCATGCCCGCTGGCAGGCAGGTAGGTTGGTCACATAACAGCCCCATGCCCGCTGGCAGGCTGGTTCCACATAACAGCCCTATGCCCTCTGGCAGGACTGGTCCACATAACAGCCCCATGCCCTCCGCCAGGCTGGTCCACATAACAGCCCCATGCCCTCTGGCAGGCTGGTCCACATAACAACCCCATGCCCTCTGGCAGGCTGGTCCACATTACAGCCCTATGCCCGCTGGCAGGCAGGTAGGTTGGTCACATAACAGCCCCATGCCCGCTGGCAGGCAGGTAGGTTGGTCACATAACAGCCCCATGCCCACTGTCAGGCAGGTAGGTTGGTCACCATAACAGCCATTTTGCCGCTGGCAGACAGGTAGGTTGGTCACATAACAGCCATTTGCCCGCTGGCAGGGAGGTAGATTTGTCACATAACAGCCATTTGCCCGCTGGCAGACAGGTAGGTTGGTCACATAACAGCTATTTGCCCGCTGGCAGGCAGGTAGGTTGGTCACATAACAGCCCCATGCCCGCTGGCAGGCAGGTAGGTTGGTCAACATAACAGCCATTTGCCGCTGGCAGGCAGGTAGGTGGTCACATAACAGCCATTTGCCCGCTGGAGGCAGGTAGATTGGTCACATAACAGCCATTTGCCCACTGGCAGGCAGGTAGGTTGGTCACATAACAGCCATTTGCCCGCTGGCAGGCAGGTAGGTTGGACACATAACAGCCCCATGCCCGCTGGCAGACAGGTAGGTTGGACACATAACAGCCCCATGCCCGCTGGCAGGCAGGTAGGTTGGTCACATAACAGCCATTTGCACGCTGGCAGACAGGTAGGTTGGACACATAACAGCCCCATGCCCGCTGGCAGACAGGTAGGTTGGACACATAACAGCCATTTGCCCGCTGGCAGACAGGTAGGTTGGACACATAACAGCCATTTGCCCGCTGGCAGGCAGGTAGGTTGGACACATAACAGCCGCATGCCCGCTGGCAGACAGGTAGGTTGGTCACATAACAGCCATTTGCCCGCTGGCAGGCAGGTAGATAGAGATATATAGGCCTGCCAACCACAGCTTCTCTTCCAAACCCATTTTGCCACAGCCAAAGCCGTCCAAGCCTGTCCCGGTCCCGGTCCAACCCCATTGTGCGTTCTTTAGCCAGGACCATTAAGCATTTATACAGCTCCCTGCCTGACAGCTCGAGGGCCTGGCAGCCTCACGCAGCAGAACGCTCCAGCCTCCAGCCACAGTGCCTCTCAGAGCTACGCAGCAGAACGCTCCAGCCTCCAGCCACAGTGCCTCTCAGAGCTACGCAGCAGAACGCTCCAGCCTCCAGCCACAGTGCCTCTCAGAGCTACGCAGCAGAACGCTCCAGCCTCCAGCCACAGTGCCTCTCAGAGCTACGCAGCAGAAAGCTCCAGCCTCCAGCCACAGTGCCTCTCAGAGCTACGCAGCAGCACGCTCCAGCCTCCAGCCACAGTGCCTCTCAGAGCTACGCAGCAGAACGCTCCAGCCTCCAGCCACAGTGCCTCTCAGAGCTACGCAGCAGCACGCTCCAGCCTCAGCCACAGGCCTCTCAGAGCTACGCAGCAGAACGCTCCAGCCCTCCAGCCACAGTGGCCCTCTCAGAGCTACGCAGCAGAACGCTCCAGCCTCCAGCCACAGTGCCTCTCAGAGCTACGCAGCAGAAAGCTCCAGCCTCACGCCACAGTGCCTCTCAGAGCTACGCAGCAGAACGCTCCAGGCCTCCAGCCACAGTGCCTCTCAGAGCTACGCAGCAGCACGCTCCAGCCTCCAGCCACAGTGCCTCTCAGAGCTACGCAGCAGAACGCTCCAGCCTCCAGCCACAGTGCCTCTCAGAGCTACGCAGCAGCACGCTCCAGCCTCCAGCACAGTGCCTCTCAGAGCTACGCAGCAGAAACGCTCCAGCCTCCAGCCACAGTGCCTCTGAGTACGCAGCAGAACGCTCAGCCTCCAGCCACAGTGCCTCTCAGAGTACGCAGCAGAACGCTCCAGCCTCCAGCCACAGTGCCTCTCAGAGCTACGCAGCAGAACGCTCAGCCTCCAGCCACAGTGCCTTCTCAGAGCTACGCAGCAGCACGCTCCAGCCTCCAGCCACAGTGCCTCTCAGAGCTACGCAGCAGAACGCTCCAGCTCCAGCCACAGTGCCTCTCAGAGCTACGCAGCAGAACGCTCCAGCCTCCAGCCACAGTGCCTCTCAGAGCTACAGCAGCAGAACGCTCCAGCCTCCAGCCACAGTGCCTCTCAGAGCTACGCAGCAGAACGCTCCAGCCTCCAGCCACAGTGCCTCTCAGAGCTACGCAGCAGAACGCTCCAGCCTCCAGCCACAGTGCCTCTCAGAAGCTACGCAGCAGAACGCTCCAGCCTCCAGCCACAGTGCCTCTCAGAGCTACGCAGCAGAACGCTCCAGCCTCCAGCCACAGGTCTTCTCAGAGGCTACGCAGCAAGAACGCTCCAGCCTCCAGCCACAGTGCCTCTCAGAGCTACGCAGCAGAACGCTCCAGCCTCCAGCCACAGTGCCTCTCAGAGCTACGCAGCAGAACGCTCCAGCCTCCAGCCACAGTGCCTCTCAGAGCTACGCAGCAGCACGCTCCAGCCTCCAGCCACAGTGCCTCTCAGAGCTACGCAGCAGAACGCTCCAGCCTCCAGCCACAGTGCCTCTCAGAGCTACGCAGCAGAACGCTCCAGCCTCCAGCCACAGTGCCTCTCAGAGCTACGCAGCAGAACGCTCCAGCCTCCAGCCACAGTGCCTCTCAGAGCTACGCAGCAGAACGCTCCAGCCTCCAAGCCACAGTGCCTCTCAGAGCTACGCAGCAGCACGCTCCAGCCTCCAGCCACAGTGCCTCTCAGAGCTACGCAGCAGAACGCTCCAGCCTCCAGCCACAGTGCCTCTCAGAGCTACGCAGCAGCACGCTCCAGCCTCCAGCCACAGTGCCTCTCAGAGCTACGCAGCAGAACGCTCCAGCCTCCAGCCACAGTGCCTCTCAGAGCTACGCAGCAGAACGCTCCAGCCTCCAGCCACAGTGCCTCTCAGAGCTACGTAGCAGAACGCTCCAGCCTCCAGCCACAGTGCCTCTCAGAGCTACGCAGCAGAACGCTCCAGCCTCCAGCCACAGTGCCTCTCAGAGCTACGCAGCAGCACGCTCCAGCCTCCAGCCACAGTGCCTCTCAGAGCTACGCAGCAGAACGCTCCAGCCTCCAGCCACAGTGCCTCTCAGAGCTACGCAGCAGAACGCTCCAGCCTCCAGCCACAGTGCCTCTCAGAGCTACGCAGCAGAACGCTCCAGCCTCCAGCCACAGTGCCTCTCAGAGCTACGCAGCAGAACGCTCCAGCCTCCAGCCACAGTGCCTCTCAGAGCTACGCAGCAGAACGCTCCAGCCTCCAGCCACAGTGCCTTTCAGAGCTACGCAGCAGAACGCTCCAGCCTCCAGCCACAGTGCCTCTCAGAGCTATGCAGCAGCACGCTCCAGCCTCCAGCCACAGTGCCTCTCAGAGCTACGCAGCAGAACAATACAGCAGCCCATTATCCAGCCTTTAAACCTCTTTACTGGGACACAGGGACATCTACAGCATAGGAACTAGGTTAGACTTATCATAGATCATAACAGCAAGGCCTGGAGGATTGTACAAGCTACTATCATCCTGTTGAGAGGATAGTGTGTGTGGGTGAGTGGAGGCATGATGCATGGATCTGTGTTACCATGAGAGAGGCAGATCCACAGGGGAGCTCTCTCTCCTTCTCTCTCACTCTCTCCCTCTTGTCCCCTTCTCCCCTTTCTCTCTCTAGACATGACGGCACCTGCCACAAATTCCTGACACACCAGTTCTTCGACTCACCCCGTGGCCACACACATTCACACACACCAACACACATGCACTATTCTATCTACACACACCTACACACACACACTGTTCTACCTACACACACATTCACACACACCAACACACATGCATTATTCTATCTCCACACACCAACACACACACACTATTCTACCTACACACACATTTACACACACCAAACACACATGCACTATTCTATCTACACACACATACACAAACACACTATTCTACCCTACACACACATTTACACACACCAACACACATGCATTATTCTATCTACACACACCAACACACACACACTATTCTACCTACACACACATTTACACACACCAACACACATGCACTATTCTATCTACACACACATACACACACCACTATTCTACCTACACACACATTCACACACACCCAACACACATGCACTATTCTATCTACACACACCAACACACACACACTATTCTACCTACACACACATTTACACACACCAACACATGCACTATTCTATCTACACACACATTCACACACACTATTCTATCTACACACACACCAACACACACACACTACTCTATCTACACAAACATTCAACATTCTATCTAGTGGGTTGTATTCTGCTGCCTGGTCTTGTAGATGTTGGCACGTCCTGACCCTAGTAAGATGTTATTTTCTATGGTTAGAGTAGGTCAGGGCGTGACAGGGGGTGGTTTTCTATGTTTTGTATTTCTATGTTCATGTTCTAGTTTTGTATTTCTATGTTGGTTTGCTTGGGATGCTCTCCAATTAGAGGCAGCTGGTCCTCATTGTCTCTAATTGGAGATCATACTTAAGTAGGTTTTTTTTCCCACATGGGTTTGTGGGAGATTGTTTTGAGTAGTGTATGTTTTCAAACTCTGCGTCACGGTTTTGTTGTTTTGTTCTTTAGTTATGTTTATGTATTGCATAGTTTCACAGTGTAAATAAAATGTGGAACGACACACACGCTGCACTTTGGTCCGCTTCTCCTTACGACAGCCGTGACAGAATCTCCCCACCACCAATGGACCAAGCAGCGTGCCCAGGAGAGACAGGAATGGACCTGGGAGGAGATACTGGACGGGAAAAGGACCCTGGAGTCAGGCTGGGGAGTGTCGCCGTCCGAAAGAGGAGATTGAGGCAGCGAAAGCGGAGCGGTGATATTATTACGAGGCACTATACCAACCACGAGGCAAGTGCGAGAGGCAGCCCCAAAACATTTTTTGGGGGGGCACCCGGGGAGATTGGCAGAGTCAGGATGGAGACCTGAGCCAACTCCCCGTGCTTACCGTGGAGAGCCGAGGGGTGAACCAGAAGCCAGTCAGGGAGTCGAGTGAGGAGCTCGACGCAAGATTCCGGAGCGAGAGTGCTGGCGTGGAGAGCGCTGAGGAGCGGGGGTGCTGAGGAGCGTGACATCAGTCCGGTGCGTCCTGTGCTACCTCCCCGCACTCGCCCTGAGGTGCGCGTCATCAACCCGGTGCCACCTGTACCGGTCCCACGCATCAGGCCTCCAGTGCGCCTCCTCAGTACAGTACGTCCTGTGCCTCTTCTCCGCACTCGCCCTGAGGTGCGTGTCATCAGCCCGGTGCCACCTGTACCGGTCCCACGCATCAGGCCTCCAGTGCGCCTCCTCAGTATAGTACATCCTGTGCCTCCTCCCGCACTCGCCCTGAGGTGCGTGTCATCAGCCCGGTGCCACCTGTACCGGTCCACGCATCAGGCCTCCAGTGCGCCTCCTCAGTACAGTACATCCTGTGCCTCCTCCTCGCACTCGCCCTGAGGTGCGTGTTACCAGTCTGACGCCACCTGCGCCAGCCCCACGCATCAGGCCTCCAGTGCGCATTCCCAGTCCAGAGCTTCTGGCGACAGTTCCCAGTCCAGAGCTTCCGGCGACGTTTTACAGTCCAGAGCCTCCGGCGACGTTTTACAGTCCGGAACCTCCTGCTGCAGTCCGGAACCTCCTGAGGCCGCCCGCAGCCCGGAACCTCCTGAGGCGGCCCGCAGCCCGGAACCTCCTGAGGCGGCCCGCAGCCCGGAACCTCCTGAGGCGGCCCGCAGCCCGGAACCTCCGGCGATGATCCACGGTCCGGTGACACAGAAGCAGAGTGATCAGCAGGCGGAGCGGGGGTTACGCCCCCGAACGAGAGCCGCCTCCTCTGTTGGAGGATCCGTGGGATAAGAAGGTTATGTGTACTGCACCAGAGCCACCATAGACAGTAGTTACCCACCCTACCCTCCCTTTGTTTTTTGTTTTTTTGGGGGTGGGGGGGGGGGTTGTTGTGTTTTTGTTTAGGTGCGGTCAGAGTCCGCACCTTTGGGGGGGGGGTACTGTCACGTCCTGACCATAGTAAGATGTTATTTTCTATGGTAGAGTAGGTCAGGGCGTGACAGGGGGTGGTTTTCTATGTTTTGTATTTCTATGTTCATGTTCTAGTTTTGTATTTCTATGTTGGTTTTGTTTGGGATGATCTCCAATTAGAGGCAGCTGGTCCTCGTTGTCTCTAATTGGATATCATACTTAAGTAGGGGGTTTTTTCCACCTAGGTTTGTGGGAGATTGTTTTTGAGTAGTGTATGTTCCACCTCTGCATCACGGTTTGTTGTTTTGTTCTTTAGTTATGTTTTTGAGTAGTGTATGTTCCACCTCTGCATCACGGTTTGTTGTTTTGTTCTTTAGTTATGTTTATGTATTGCATAGTTTCACAGTGTAAATAAAATGTGGAACGACACACACGCTGCACTTTGGTCCGCTTCTCCTTAACAGACACCGTGACAGATGTTCCTACTGAACCCTGAGGGACGGTCTGTCTGATATTGTCCCATTGTTTACTTGTAAATCTCAAGAGAACCAGATGGGCCAATAAATGAACTGTCGCTCCATCCATGTGACTGACATGCTCTGTACAGAAGTCTAGGTAATTGATAATACTGTTCAACCAGATGCTACTCAAGCACAGCAGGAAGGAGTACGTAATGGAGGACAGAGAGAGAGGTGGAGAGAGAGGAGGTTGGATGAGAGAGAGGTAGCGAGCGAGAGATGGTTGTGAGATGCGAGAAGAGAGATGGTGTGGAAGAGAGAGAGGTGGATGTTGGAGAGAGAGAGAGAGAGGTGGAGATGAGAGAGGGGTAGAGCGTCAGAGAGAAAGAGCGAGAGGTCGAGAAAGAGAGAGAGGTAGAAGGAGCGAGGTAGAGCGAGGTAGAGAAGACGAGTAGTCTCTTTTTCTGTCATTTTAAGGTGAAACAATGAAACTGACACCAGTACAGGACGATGGTTTTTGAAATAAAGGTCAAATGATGGTGGATGCGTACACACACACACACACACACACACACACAGACACACACTAACACAGAGACACACACACAGAGAGACACACACACACACACAAACAGACACACGCACAGAGACACACACCACACACACACAGCGACACACACACAATGATGGAGATGGGGGACACTGCAGAGATGTGAGAAATCATGGGATGAGAGGGACTGAATAGTGACAACAAACAGATGAGATGTAGAATGGTTTATTCACATAGCAAGGAGATCCTGTCTGTCATCAGTCAGAACACAATAAATCAGAAAGATGGAAGCTACAGCACATTTCCCCATCCAATGAACAAACACGCACACACTGCATATAAACAGATGACTGACGTGACAGTGGCAGACAGAAGTACCTGTCCACTTCTTCTTGGTTTTAGCAGCATCTAGTCCTTGTTGTTTCTTCTGTTGCAGTGGAAGAACGATGGGGAACCACTTTTCAGGAATGTCTTTGGGGATAGTCATTCTGACTCTCTTCCTTAACCTAACAGGGACTAACGGAGTTAATCAGCCGATCGGTTTTTCCCCGGTTCTGCTGAGCATCTTGCGCAGAGACAGACAGATGCTCCGGGAGCTGCACCGAAACACACTCAGTCCAGTCCTGTCCTGTCGCGTCTCCGGTTATAGATTAGGAGCGTCCTCATACCATTACCGCTTCTCTCCCCCTCCCCCTCTCACCCTCTCTCTCTCTCACGTCTCTCCTCTCTCCCTCTGCTGCAGAACCGCTGAGGTCAATTGGCTGTGATGCTGTGCTGCCAGCTCCACTCTCTCTGTGATTGCTGTAAGCGGTGCCTTTCATGTCACCATTAATGAGATGCTGACGGTGCCGTTACCGCACCGTAAATGACTGGAACCTGCAGCATCTTCATCAGAGCCTGTCGCCAAGTCTAATGATGGAACGTTGTTTTCTTTTCAACAGGCTGAAAGACCAAGTGTTTGAATGTAGGGGGCATCACAATGTTATGGCGATAGAACCTTTAGGCTACATGACTCTGATTCCGCTGATTAACTTTAGTAATGTTAAATAACATTACACGACTTTGATTCCACTGATTAACTTTAGTAATGGTTAAAATAACATTACACGGACTCTGATTCCGCTGATTAACTTTAGTAATGTTAAATAACATTACACCACTCTTGGATTCCGCTGATTAACTTTAGTAATGTTAAATACATTACACGACTCTGATTCCGCTGATTAACTTTAGTAATGTTACATAACATTACACCCCTCTGATTCCGCTGATTAACTTTAGTAATGTTAAATAACATTACACGACTCTGATTCCGCTGATTAACTTTTAGTAATGTTAAATAACATTAACACCACTCTGATTCCGCTGATTAACTTTATTAATGTTAAATACATTACACGACTCTGATTCCGCTGATTAAACTTTAGTAATGTTAAATAACATTACACCACTCTGATTCCGCTAGATTAACTTTAGTAATGTTAATAACATTACACCACTCTGATTCCGCTGATTAACTTTAGTAATGTTAAATAACATTACACGACTCTGATTCCGCTGATTAACTTTAGTAATGTTAAATAACCATTACACGACTCTGATTCCGCTGATTAACTTTAGTAATGTTAAATAACATTACACGACTCTGATTCCGCTGATTAACTTTAGTAATGTTAAATAACATTACACGACTCTGATTTCCGCTGATTAACTTTAGTAATGTTAAATAACATTACACGACTCTGATTCCGCTGATTAACTTTTTAGTAATGTTAAATAACATTACACGACTCTGATTCCGCTGATTAACTTTAGTAATGTTTAAATAACATTACACGACTCTGATTCCGCTGATTAACTTTAGTAATGTTAAATAACATACCCGACTCTGATTCCGCTGATTAACTTTAGTAATGATAAATAACATTACACGACTATGATTCGCTCTGATTAACTTTAGTAATGTTAAATAACATTACACGACTCTGATTCCGCTGATTAACTTTAGTAATGTTAAATAACATTACACCACTCTGATTCCGCTGATTAACTTTAGTAATGTTAAATAACATTACACCACTCTGATTCCGCTGATTAACTTTAGTAATGTTAAATAACATTACACGACTCTGATTCCGCTGATTAACTTAGTAATGTTAAATAACATTACACCACTCTGATTCCGCTGATAACTTTCGTAATGTTAAATAACATTACACCACTCTGATTCCGCTGATTAACTTTTAGTAATGTTAAATAACATTACACGACTCTGATTCCGCTGATTAACTTTAGTAATGTTAAATAACATTACACCACTCTGATTCCGCTGATTCACTTTAGTAATGTTAAATAACATTACACGACTCTGATCCGCTGATTAACTTTAGTAATGTTAAATAACATTACACCACTCTGATTCCGCTGATTAACTTTAGTAATGTTAAATAACATTACACGACTCTGATTCCGCTGATTAACTTGTAATGTTAAATAACTTACACGACTCTGATTCTCGCTGATTAACGTGTAGTAGTAAGTTAAATAACATTACACCCACTCTGATCCGCTGATTAACTTTAGTAATGTTAAATAACATTACACGACTCTGATTCCGCTGATTAACTTTAGTAATGTTAAATAACATTACACCACTCTGATTCCGCTGATAACTTTAGTAATGTTAAATAACATTACACGACTCTGATTCCGCTGATTAACTTTAGTAATGAATAATTAACATTACACGACTCTCGATTCCGCTGATTAACTTTAGTAATGTTAAATAACATTACACCACCTCGATTCCGCTGATTAACTTTAGTAATGTTAAATAACATTACACGACTCTGATTCCGCTGATTAACTTTAGTAATGTTAAATAACATTACACGACTCTCGATTCCGCTGATTAACTTTAGTAATGTTAAATAACATTACACCACTCTGATTCCGCTGATTAACTTTAGTAATGTTAAATAACATTACACGACAATAATAATAAAGTGATCATATGGATGATATTGGGAATTGGATGCAGTACATCTTCACGTGCTACTGGCATTATTGGGTAGCCTAATTCCTTGGACCTGCCTTCCCTGGCACCAATTACATAAACATTGTCCTCCTCACAATAACACAGAGAAGCTGTCTCTGCATTACCTAATCACCAAGTCTGTCCGTTTGCAGAGGGTTTGACCAATAGCAGGCTGTCGTTGATGTTGTCAGGGCAACTGCCTCTGCAGAGGTGTGAGGATAGCAGGTCACTGCAGGGGAAACTGGGTGCCATCTTGGATCTAGCCATGAGGAGGAGATGGCAGCTGTGCTGGCTATTGGAGCCAAGGTGACTCTCACAGCAGCCAGTTGCCTGAGAGTTGGTAAGGAATGGGAGGGGAGAGGAGACTGCAGCGGGGATAAGAGTTCTGGGCACGTGCAGTGTGAGGGGAGTCTCCGTGGCATTAGAGGACACATCCAGACTGCTAAACCACACACTTCTGTCTGATTTATACACATATTCACACACACACACACGTGCTGCCACAGATCCATAAAAAGGCTTTTAACATTCCCTCGCTGTTTGAACTGTGTCATAAAGTAAAAACACACACACATTCGGCAGATGACCTTGGCTTGGTCATGCAATTCCAGAAACAACTTGAATGTGCTTAGAGCCTCTCCAGTACTTACTGTCTGCTTCTCTGACCTACTGTTCTGAATACAGCCTCTACAGTACTTACTGTCTGCTTCTCCTGACCTACTGTTCTGAATACAGCCTCTACAGTACCTACTGTCTGCTCTCTGACCTACTGTTCTGAATACAGCCTCTACCCGCACCTACTGTCTGCTTCTCTGACCTACTGTTCTGAATACAGCCTCTACCAGACTATCACTTACTCCAGTCTCCACATGACAGAGGACATGAGACTGCTGCAACACTGTCCAGGAAGTCCAGTCTGTTTCTCAGAGACCACAAACACCATGTGGAGCTGCTACACATCCATTTTTGGACTCACAAATGAATCCTATGCCTCATGAGCTTAGTTCAACTGTCGTACCCCATCAGAACCCAGAACCCAATGTAAACAATATACATGTAAACAAACACACCTATAATTTTGATTATCATGGATGGTCAGTCCTTGCATCCATACCTCTTTCTATGAATTTGAGAGTGGTTACATTTCTCAAGGCCCGTCCATCAATTTTCAAAAACACAGACCATCAAAAAATATGTGTTTTAAACCCATTTCACTTGCGTTTTAAAATGGAAAGTTAGCAGTGTTTTTCTGCTTCAACAGAGTGATCAGGTACGTGCAGCTATATATTTCATACACAGAAAATACATTAGTACAATACCTTCGGCAGACAATAGCTTCCCTGTCATCAGACAACAGAAGTGCAACGCTATTTGGCAAGCAGCCACACAAGTAAATGAGCTTACAATGTAAAAGCAACGTATTTTTGGCAAAAACGATGCATGGCCATTATATTTCAAATTTTTATTTGTTTTATTTTACCTTTATTTAACTAGGCAAGCCAGTTAAGAACAAATTCTTATTTTCAAAGATGGCCTAGGAACAGTGTCTATCATAGAAAGAATGTAGCGCTGCTACATGTCCTGATGTTTTGATTGAAATTCCTCTTGCATTTGAGAGGAGAAAACTAGGCTACAACGAGACAATGTACCAGAGAAAAGTTCACCATATCAGTCAGGACTGTCTGTTGATAGAACGCCTGTTTGTGATATTCTCATCCGAGTGAAGAAGTGCAAACTGAAGCACAAAATCAGTCTGAGGCTGAGCAGGAAATGACAATAAGAAGCATGTTATATCTGTGTTTCAAAACGCAACAAGAATATTTCTAACCAAATCAAATGTATTTATAAAGCCCATCTTACATCAGCTGATATCTCAAGTGCTGTACAGAAACCCAGCCTAAAACCCCCAAAACAGCAAGCAATGCAGGTGTATGTAGAAGCACGGTTGGCTAAGAAAAACTCCCTAGAAGACAAACCTAGGAAGAAACCTGGAGAGGAACCAGGCTATGAGGGGTGGCCAGTACCTCTTCTGGCTGTGCCGGGGGTTTTTATCTTTTTGTATGCGTGGAAAATGCATAGAAAAACACAAAAGTATTCTGCATTAACGCAACCCCTGGCTTTTTACCAAAACAGAGGCTGGGTGCCGCTTTGATATTGTTTCAATTAAAGATTGATCCTTTAAAGGAAATGATCATCAGATACTACAAGAAGTACACGTTAGTGATAAGCAACCCTGACTGACTCTCTCATGTCTCTTGGCTTTAGCTCAGTAGGTTGGGGTTGTTGTGGAGAGGAGGAGGTTAAAGGAGGGTGAAGGGTAGCTGAAGTGGTTTGGTGAACTACTCTAGCAGGATGAGTGTCCTTGTCTGACTCCTGAAGACTCACGGAGCCTGATCTTTAGCTTGGTGGGCTAACACGCCACATCAACTACAGCAGAGCAGCTGGGGTTAAAGGGTTGGAACAGGTGACTGACCTGGAGGGAGGCCTCTCTTTGAACATCTCCACTCTGTTGTTGACCCTCCACTATGGCCCATGGGACTGTCTACAGGAGGAGAGGAGGGGGAGGAGAGGAGAGAGGGGGGAGAGGAGGAGAAGAAGAGGAGGAGGGAGAGGAGGAGGAAACAAAGAAAAACAACGTCACATCCAGGGTATTCAGAGTCAGACATGAGGTAATACACTTAGTGAGGGACCTGAATGATATGGCAGGATTTTGACCCCAGACAATGTGAAGTCTGTTGTTCAGACCTCTTATTTGAATGCACTACTGTGATGTGCATGTAAAGAAAGCGTCCTTATGTTTACAAAGGAATACTTTGTTGATTTTGAAATGCAAGGACACTTTTTCCTCAAGGACACTATTTATCAAGGACACTTTATTATATGGGCCTATCTGAGCAGCTTTGCCCTCCACTCTCTTGTGTTCTAAGTAGCTCTGAATAAGAACATGTTAAATGACTATCATGTAAATGTGACTGCTGAGCTGCAGGTGTTACGGTCAGGGTTAGGCCCTTGAGAGAAACGGAGAGAGGAACTGATCTCTCCTCCAAGCAGAGAAACACTCATACTGATAGAGTACTGACACACAGGGGATTGTTTAGAAAAGGGATCTTTAAACATATCAACTGATCTGCATCCACCAGATGTATGTGAATCTGAAACTAACAAACTGAACTAACCCCAAGAGACCCTTCCCTCTCTCTACTAGTTTACTGAAACTAGTTGGTACGATATCCCCAAACACAAATCCACAGAACATTGAGTTCAGATCAACAGATTACTATCTAAGTAATGGGCTAATTGTGATGAAGGGTAAAGAAGTGTCAGTAAGGTAAAGCATTGGGGAGAGCCAGAGCCAGTCAGTCAGCTAGCCAGCCACCAGCCAGAGCCAGTCAGCCAGCCAGCCAGCCAGCCAGAGCCAACAGCCAGCCGAGCCGGCCAGTTCAGCCAGAGCCAACCAGTCCAGCCAGTCAGTCAGCCAGCCAGAGCCAGCCAGCCAGCCAGCCAGCCAGAGTCAGTCAGCCAGCCAGCCAGAGAGTCAGTCAGTCAGCCAGAGAGTCAGCCAGCCAGAGAGCCAGCCAGCCAGAGCCAGTCAGCCAGAGCCAGCCAGTCAGCCAGAGCCAGCCAGCCAGCCAGAGCCAGTCAGCCAGTCAGCCAGAGCCAGCCAGCCAGCCGAGCCAGCCAGTCAGCCAGAGCCAACCAGCCAGCCAGAGCCAGCCAGTCAGCCAGCCAGAGCCAGCCAGCCAGAGCCAGCCAGTCAGCCAGAGCCAACCAGCAGCCAGAGCCAGCCAGCCAGCCAGAGCCAGCAGTCAGCCAGAGCCAACCAGCAGCCAGAGCCAGCCAGCCAGAGCCAGCCAGTCAGCCAGAGCCAACCAGCCAGCCAGAGACGGCCAGTCAGCCAGAGCAACCAGCCAGCCAGTCAGCCAGAACCAGCCAGCCAGCCAGTCAGTCAGCCAGTCAGCCAGGCCAGCCAGTCAGCCAGCGCAGTCAGCCAGCCAGCCAGCCAGCCAGCCAGCCAGTGTGAAGGTCACTATCAAACTATCCCCGAACATGCAGACTCCAGTGACTATAGTAAACAGGACTCATAATTCACTGAGATTACATGTCCTATATAACAGCAACAGCACACGCAAGTGCGCACTGACGTATGCCACAACCACACACACAGACAGACGTACGAGAGCACAAAACCCACACATACAGACGAGCGTACGAATGCACAACCCTACAGAGAAGAAGAGAGATAGAGAGAGAGAGAAGAGAGAGAGAACAGAACCTGTCCTCTGCAGTAATGAGGGAAATGCCATTTAGACATGTATCATTAACAGAAGGTGTCTGTGAGGCGTTACAGTTGCCCTCTGGCTGACAGGTCAGGTACGTCTCCTACAGTGGTTGTGGTACACCACGGCATAGAGACATGTTTAGAACGTTTGTTTAGAAGTGTTGTTTAGATACTGTTGTTAGAACTGTTGTTTGGAACTGTTGTTTGGAACTGTTGTTTAGAATGTTATTTAGAACTGTTGTTTGGAACTGTTGTTTAGAACTGTTGTTTAGAACTGTTGTTTGGAACTGTTGTTTAGAACTGTGTTTAGAACTGTTGTTTGGAACTGTTGTTTAGAACTGTTGTTTTTAGAACTGTTGTTTTAGAACTGTTGTTAAGAACTGTTGTTTAGAACTGTTGTTTGGAACTGTTGTTTGGAACTGTTGTTAGAACTGTTGTTTCAGAACTGTTGTTTAGAACTGTTGTTTTAGAACTGTTGTTTGGAACTGTTGTTCTAGAACTGTTGTTTGGAACTGTTGTTTGGAACTGTTGTTTGGAACTGTTGTTTAGAACTGTTGTTTGGAACTGTTGTTTGGAACTGTTGTTTGGAACTGTTGTTTTAGAACTGTTTGTTTAGAACTGTTGTTTGAACTGTTGTTTGGAACTGTTGTTTGGAACTGTTGTTTAGAACTGTTGTTTGGAACTGTTGTTTAGAACTGTTGTTTAGAACTGTTATTTAGAACTGTTGTTTAGAACTGTTGTTTAGAACTGTTGTTTGGAACTGTTGTTTGGAACTGTTGTTTGGAACTGTTGTTTAGAACTGTTGTTTGGAACTGTTGTTTAGAACTGTTGTTTAGAACTGTTGTTTGGAACTGTTGTTTAGAACTGTTGTTTGGAACTGTTGTTTGGAACTGTTGTTTGGAACTGTTGTTTGGAACTGTTGTTTAGAACTGTTGTTTAGAACTGTTGTTTAGAACTGTTGTTTGGAACTGTTGTTTAGAACTGTTGTTTGGAACTGTTGTTTAGAACTGTTGTTTAGAACTGTTGTTTAGAACTGTTGTTTGGAACTGTTGTTTAGAACTGTTGTTTAGAACTGTTGTTTAGAACTGTTGTTTAGAACTGTTGTTTGGAACTGTTTTGTGTCAAAGCTATAATACTGTTAAGTGGTCTCCTCATCTCCTTTCCTTCCTCTGTACTGATACTGTAGGAAAACAAGGGTGGATGAAATGATTTCTGTATTTGATCCCTATGGTTGGGGTTTGGATTAGGGGATGGTAAACTGATCCTAGGTCTGCATCTACAGCAACGTCTAGGGTTCCAGACTGGTAGACTGAGGGAGATGGTGGTCGGGCCTAAATCAATAGTCCCAGAAAGAACTGCTCTCTGAGGGGGACAGATCAGCTTTCAGATACATACACCAGTCTCTATCTCTCTCTCCTGTGTACATTCTGTTCCTCTCTCCCCCATCTCCTATACCTCTCCATTCATCTCACCAATTCCCTCCATACCTACCTCTCTTTCACCAATCCCCTGTCTCTTTCTGCTCTCTTCTCTCCACTTATAACCTACCTCCTTTTTCTCCCACTGTATATTTAAAGATCAAAACAGGACAAGCGAATGGTTTGGGCTGAGTGCCAGATTAAACAATATGAAATGAAAATAACTACCAGCCCTCCCTCCTTTCCCACTCTCCTTCAGGCTCCTTGTATAACCCGTGGACTGCAGTGCCCTTATGACGGACAGGTAGGGCCGAATGAGGCAGCAGGGCCGGAATGATGGCAGGTAGGGCCGGAATGAGGCAGGTAGGGCCGGAAATGAGGCAGCTAGGGAGGTAGGACCGGAATGAGGCAGGCAGGCAGGGTGGCAGGAGGGCAGGAAGGAATGGAAGTAGAAGGGCAGATAGGGATGTAGGGAAGCAGGGCCAGTATGAGGCAGGCAGGCAGGGTGGCAGGAGGGCAGGAAGGAATGGAAGTAGAAGGGCAGGTAGGGATGCAGGGAAGCAGGGCCAGTATGAGGCAGGCAGGAAGGAGGGCAGACAGGGAGTGGTAACACCAGGAACATGCTGAATATCTAATCACCTTTCTTGGCTGCTGCTCAGAATTCCGCTCAACTCTCACTGGAGACTGACATATAAGAATTTGAGGATATTAAAGCAACCAATCCCTGCATTACCATGATTCACCTACTGACCCAATATATATAAAAACACTGCCTAAATAACCAAATTAGATACATACGTGATATTATAGCATGTAATAACATAGTTATTAGTTCAAGTAGTTAACAGTATCATAGCAAAAAATAGTAAAGGGGGTAATAAATCTGACTAGCTAGTTACTATAGCCCTTATAGCATAGCGTATGCTAAGTTTATTCAGGAAGAGATTTATACTTGCACAGTCAGTATAAAGCACAATAACTCAACAAAGGTCCCCATAATTATTCACAAGTTATGGAACAAAAGTAGAGCCTAAACAGGTAAAAGTTTGTACACAGGTGTGGCAAGAACATTTGAAGTGCAGGCAACAATTATAATGCATTGTTAAATGGCTAGCTAAATTAGCTCAATCAAAATCTCTGCGAAGTAAACAAAGAACCTGACATGAAATTGTTAGCTGGCTAGCCTACATTTGTCGACTAGCTGGCTAGGGAACCTACCTTTTCAAGTCCACGCTATGTGCACGTTTCTGTCAGCAACATCCAAGTCCTCTCGCTGGGTTCAGGCTGTTATGAGTGTTGAGGACACGCCTGCCCTTGTTTGTAAGGCCACGGAGGTAGAGGATACAGGCAGGCACTGTGGATGCGCGGTGCTGATACACAGACATGCTGGCGAGGTGAAAAGAGCATTTTGTTCTCCAGACAGGGAGAGAAACAGGAAGGAGGGGCGATGTTTACTTCGACCACCCTCATACGCATATTCAAGCAATTGCTATAATATAATCTCATGAGGAAACAGACTATCCTCTTTGTAATCTCAGGGAGTTATATTTTTATTTATTTTAATTATTCAACAATGTCGACATCTAGTTGTTACAGTTTGGGGAACTTTGAGTGTTCCTTTTTTGTCACCATAATTTCACAAAACCTCCCGCCTCAATATTGCATTTGAAGGTTATTATTGAACAACAGCCTTTCAGCCATGTGCTTTTATTATTTATCTCATAGCGCCCCCTGCTGTCGCTGGTCGGTAACAGCAACAGACTATATTTTGGAGCGCAACATCAGCACCAAAGATTTTTTTCTCCAGTTTTTGATATTCATAGCTACAAATCAAATCAATATTTTATATTTAATTTATTCTGAACTCACAAAACACAGGCCAAAACAATCTCAACACATACACTATAACTTTTGACTACAATGGCCAAAGCTGTACAAATAAGCACTCTCATACAACCATATTCCTCAAACACACACACCCTTTCTTCGTCATCAAATTACAAATCAATAGCTACTAAAGCAGGAATCAGGAGAGGGGGGAAATGTAGGGATATGTTGAGAAGGACAGAAGCAAGGTAGAAGGACGAAGTGGAGGAACAAGTTTAGGAGAAAGAGAGAACACAGACAGATGGAGGGAGAGAGATGAGAGAGAGGAGAGAGAGGAGAGAGAGAGAGAGGCAGAGGTAGGACAAGAAGATGGCTGAGTTTCTCCTCCAGATGGGCAGCCTTCTCTAAGTCCAGCTGTATAACAGCTAGAGATTGAGATCGTATGTCCTTGGGGAATGACCCAATTCCATTGCCTCCAGACCAGGCGCCATCTTGTTCTCCAGACAGAGCCCATCGGACTCCAGTTGCAGTGGTGGGTGGTGCAGCTCAATGAAGAGCTGGTACAGAGGCCTCGCCTACCATAGCCCCCAAGAATGGGGCCACCAGGGGCACCCAGAACCAACCCCTGCTAGTACTGAGAGATCAACATATTTCTCCTCAGTAATCAGTTGGTCCATCACAGTCTGTAGATCGAGTATGTCATGAGTAGTGTATTTTCATGGAGATCAATGCCAAAAGGTGGTGGGTGTTGTCTCACCTGAACACCTCTCCTCCCCAGCCAGCCAGGTAGGTAAAGACCCGGGGCCCAGGTCTCTGCAGGGTTCAGGGGGTAGCCACATTTACCCCCCATGGACAGGCCGATGACAAACACAGCCAGCCCGCCATCAGGTGCTCCAGGTGGGCAGGAGCCAAACTGTTCCTCTGGTCCCCCAGGGCCAACAAACACACCAGGGCCAACAAACACGGCTGTACCTATCACCTGGGAGAGATGGACGGAGGGAGAGGAGGAGGGGAGAAGGAGGAGAAGAAGAGGAATGGAGGAGAGGGAAAAGTGATTATAGTGACTTTGTGGCTTGAATTTACTCTTATTCTATTCTATTCTATTCTATTACAATTGATTCCATTCTGTTCACCTGGTCTACGGTTCCAGATGCTGAGGTAGTCAGCAGGGTATGTGGCAAAGATCTGGGCTGTGGCAGTGGGACCTGTCACTGTGAGGTTGCCCTGGCAGTAGTTCATAATGGTATCTACCAACACACAGAGAGACAGAGAGACAGAGAGAGAGTGATGGGGGAGAGGGAGAGGGAGAGAGAGAGAGGGAGGAAGCGATGGGGGAGAGAGAGAGGGAGGAGAGCGATGGGGTGAGAGAGAGAGGGAAAGAGCGATGGGGGGAGAGAGAGGGAGAGAGGGGAGAGAGAGGGAGAGAGTGATGGGGAGAGAGAGAGGGAGAGAGCGATGGGGGAGAGAGAGAGGGAAAGAGCGATGGGAGAGAGAGAGGGAGAGAGCGATGGGGGAGAGAGGAGGGAGAGAGTGATGGGGAGAGAGAGAGGGAGAGAGAGCGATGGGGGAGAGAGAGAGGGAGAGAGCGAATGGGGGAGAGAGAGAGGGAGAGAGCGATGGGGGAGAGAGAGGGAGAGAGCGATGGGGGAGAGAGAGAGGGAGAGAGCGATGGGGGAGAGAGGAGAAGGGAGAGAGCGATGGGGGAGATAGAGAGGGAGAGAGCGATTGGGGAGCCCTCATGAATGAGCCTATCATCTGGAACAGTGTAGAAGGGAAACTTCCTCCAGTGGTGTCTGCCCAACACACACATGCTGAAGGACACCGCAGGATTTAACTAGGGCCCCTAGCAGAGAGAGGGACACCAATCACTATCCCATACAACACCACAAGACAACTATCCCACAACGGTGTCACTGCTGTGACGACTGCCGATGTAAAAGGGCTTTATAAAATACATAAAAATTTTGTTCAACAATCTACAAAAATGGGTTTGATTTTGTAGAGGATTTTTTTTTTAAATAATCAATGAAACAATAAAAGCTGCACTGTTATTAAAGTAGGTTTCAGTCCTTACTCGACACTCCTCGTGTGATGTACATGTCGAAGGTGGTGGCAAAGACAAAGGCAAAGTTAGCGGACAGGTATCCCCTTACGTTCCTACTGGTGATGGTTTGGGCCATGGTGCCTACGCCTGTCACACCCTGATCTGTTTTCACCTGTCCTTGTTATTGTCTCCACCCCCTCAAGGTGTCGTTTATTTCCCCAGTGTATTTATCCCTGTGTTTCCTGTCTCTCTGTGCCAGTTCGTACTGTATGTTTCCAAGTCAACCAGCGGTTTTCCCGTTCTCCTGCTTTTTGCATTTCTCCTTTTTCTCGTCCTCCTGGTTTTGACCCTTGCCTGTTTCTGGACTTTGTACCCGCCTGCCTGACCATTCTGCCTGCCTTGACCACGAGTCTGTCTGCCACTCTGTACCTCCTGGACTCTGATCTGGTTTTGACCTTTTGCCTGTCCATGACCATTCTCTTGCCTAATCCTTTTGGATTAATTAACACTGTAAGACTCCAACCATCTGCCTCCTGTGTCTGCATCTGAGTCTCGCCTTGTGTCATGATAACGCCAAACAACTGGACAGACACAACACAACATCCCAGGACCATAAAGCATGAAAAAGAAAGTAAAATGGCTGTGGTTGATGGTTACGGTCAGGTTACATACAGCAGAGGTGTTCTCACGACCACGATGTAGATTCCCATACACTCTGCTAGACGTTCTCTGAAGAGAGGCTTCATGTAGAGCTCAACCAGCCTTCTCCATCTCTCTCTCACACACCAACACACACCGCCTGGGATACTTAATACTGAGACCACAACACCGACCCTGCGCCCACTTACACACACTAAGACTGCAGCACTGACTCCACGCTGAGATGTCCCAGACAAGCTCAACACACAATGCTAATACAACAGTGACGCTGCACACACTTCCAGGAGGACTGACTGAAACGACACTGATACTTTAACACTGACACTACTGCACTGAGACACAAGCAGGTGCAACTATCAGTACCAAAGATGCACTAAAAACCTGACGGGTTTGGAACTGCTACAGCTCTCTACCTGAACAGATTCACCTCTGAAGGCTAAACAGAATAAATAAGATGCACTAAAAAACCTGATGGGTTTGGAACTGCTACAGCTCTCTACCTGAACAGATTCACCTCTGAAGGCTAAACAGAATAAATAAAGTGGTGAAATGAATAGATAAAATGCAGAGCAACACGAACCCCTGAGTGCTGTAATACGAGGTTCCAGCACGTTCTCTGATGTAGTCAGAGGGCAACGTCAACATCTAAAACACACTAAACCATGGATGCTCCACACACCACTCAGACAAAAACACACACACACTTGTCCTTCTCACACTGTCTACAGGCAATGCCAAAAAAGTCAACTTTCCAAAATGTCCAGTATTTCCAGTGAGAGAGGGAGCGATATGCTTGGATGTGACGGAAATCTCCTTTTGAAGACCAGAGGTCAAATGATACAATGTGTTTCTTGCCCTGGAGAGATGGAAAGATGGGGGTGGAAAGGGAGAGAGAGAGAGAAAGAGAGAGAGAGAATTTGGGCGGAAACACAACCTTTCATGAAGGATGAAGCGATAGTTGTGTGAGTGAAGAGCAAGAGGAGGGAGAGAACCCCCCCCCCCCCCCCCCCCCCTGGACTCTACAAAGTATCGAAAGTGTTCCACAGGGATGCTGGCCCATGTTGACTCCAATGCTCACACGGTTATGTCAAGTGGGCTGGATGTTCTTTATGTGGTGGACCATTCTTGATACACACAGGAAACTGTTGAGTGTCAAAAACCCAGCAGCGTTGCAGTTCTTGACACAAATAGGTGAGCCTGGCACCTATCGTCATACCCGTTCAAAGACACTTCAATCCTTTGTCTTGCACAGTCACCCTTTGAATGGAACACACACAATCTATGTGAAGCACAGAATTTTTTTTTTAATGAAATGTATGAAATTGTATGAAATGTATGCATTCCCTACTGTAAGTTGCTCTGGATAAGAGCGTCTGCTAAATGACTAAAATGTAATGTAAATGTATGTCTCAATTGTCTCAAGGTTTACAAATCCTTCTTTCACTTGTCTCAAGTGGATTTTCCAAGTGAGATAAATACGGTATCATAGCTTTCACCTGGATTCAACTGGCCAGTCTATATCATGGAAAGAGCATGTATTCATAATGTTATGTACACTCAGTGTAGGTCCAAGGTGTATCAGAAATATTTTATCTATTTTCACAACCATAATTATGGGCACAGTAGCTGGCAGTGGCGCGAAAAGGCTGGGTTTTGAGTTGTGGGTGTGTCAAGGATCCGAACGTACTCCATGGCTAATGTGGGGTTGCTTCAAGTTGTGTATTTAGGGTCTTTCATGTATTGCCTTCGAATCAACTCCAATTGGAATGGTACTCTAGTTCCTGTATAAGTCTAGTTTGTTAGTCTGCACCATATTTGTAATATGTTGAACATGTTTGCAGTCCACATTGTTGCAAATTGCATTGCTTCAATATGGAAAATACATTGTTAAACATAGGCTATAGCATTCACACTGATATAGGGGCTAGGCCTACTGTAAATTGGCAGTCTGGACATGGACATACCAAACATAGTCAATAACCAAGATTAAATTCAGAAGGCTATTGATAAGGCCTAAAAATGACAGTGTATAATTAGAAAAAAATTGCAATAAAAACGAAAGAACAACATGTTCCAAATATAGGCTGTCTAAATACAGTTACAGGCACCATTCTTGAGATGCCACACCGTTCAGGTGATGAATTGTCTTGGCAAAGGAGAATTGCTCACTAACAGGTATGTAAACAAATTTGTGCACAAAATGAGGGAAATAAGCTTTTTTTTGCATATAGATCTTGTTATTTCAGCTCATGAAACATGGGAACAACACTTTACTGTGGTGTTTATATTTTTGTTCAGTATACAAATAGCATTCTCTGCCAATAATAGGGATTTGTGCAATTACTTTCGTTGAGCTACACCTCCCCTAGCTTAGATGCCCCCCCTCCCGAAAAACTCACTCACACCCAACATTCATTATTTGATTGGAGACTGCTTGTTTTCAATTATAGAGCATTTCCTTGGATTTTCGGCCTGCAACAAACCCATGGATAATGTTGTAAATACCTGTCCAAAGATAAAACCCTCAAAAAACAACCAGAACGCCTGGCTCTAAGCATAATATCATTTCTTTCTCCTTTCACCTCTGAACTATGTGTTTTTGAAGCTCACTACTAATAGATACACCTGATCCTCAATCAGCAGTACATCTTCATAGATCAAAATGACAGGAGAGGAGGCGTGGACAAATGTTCTCCCATCAGTCTGTTAGCATGTCCTTTCTCCTATAGGAAACAGCCAGAGAAATGTCTCCCCACTGGGCAAAGCAGTCAGTTCAACATCTAGTTTTGATTGACGTTTGGTTGGGTTGTCAACTAACGTGAAATCAACGTGAAATCAACAACATTGGAATTAGGTGAAAAAGTTGGGTGAAAATAAGATGAAATTGCCGTTATATTGATGAGTTTTTGCAAATCCAATCAGTTTTCATGTTGATTCAACATCATCCCATTAATTTTGGGGGTTGAAATGACATGGAAACAACGTTGATTCACCAGTTTTTGCCCAGTGGGTCACATCTAGTAGTTGGAATTCAGTGATTCAAATGAAAAGATTTCTGCTCAATGCGCACATTCTCACTTCAACAGTCGGCGTGACTTCCTCTACCCTTTCTAGAAAACGGCAGTTTTCAACTCCACCCCTTCCTTCTCTGGTGCTGGGGGCTGCTTCCACACCTCGGTGGTGGGCTTGGTAGAGGAGCTGTCTATGGGGCGGTTCGTTGGAAGGTCGGGCAGGTGCCATGCGATGAAGACCAGATACATCCCAGAGCCCAGCATCCCTCCCAGCAGAGGAGCCATCATGGGAACCCAGAACCAGTAGTTATAACACCTAGAGAGACGAGGAGGAGGGAGGATTAGTTTCCAAGTCTGCAAGTGAATCAACTTCACTTTAACAACTTGTGCCCAGTTCCAAATTGAAATATGTTGTCTGTGCCATGTGTGTCCATCATGTGCCTGGTCTAGCACACTGGTATCCTCTGGTAGATGTTCCTATAGACATAAAGTGCCTTACACACTTGGCACCGCAGGCGGCTGTGGCGCCTTAATTGGGGAGAACCGGCTCATAGTAATGGCCGGAATGGAATAAATGGAACGGTATCGACCACATCAAACACATGGTTTCTATGTGTTTGATACCATTCCATTCACTTCATTCCAGCCATTAATATGAGCCATCGTCCCCTCAGCAGCCTCCTGAGCGTGGCACACTTGGCACCAACACATTCACAAACACACAAACCAGATCTACCTCTAGTCCAGGAGTAGGCCACTCCTTTCATATGGTTCACTCTTCTCTCCCGTGCGCTTAACTGACCCACTTACCACTCCATGTAATACCTGACATGTTGCACGCCTGCTGACTCAGGTCAAAGTGTGTTTGTGTGTTAGACGTACGTGAACACCTCAGTGCCCCAGCCGGCTGGTCAGGGTCAAGAGGCGTGGCCCCAGGTCACGGGCAGGGTTTATCGCTCCGCCACAATTGGACGACATCGACATGCCGATCCCCAGGACTACCACGGCAACAATGGGCGGGATCAGAGCATCGGGGGCAGGACTATTCTTCTGGTCATCCAATGGGAGGATGCAGAGCATCAACATGGCAGTGGCCACCACCTATAGAATATGAGAAATTTGTGAAACCAGGAAATACAGGATGAGAGCTTGGGACGATAAGGTTCTATCTGCAAAAAAGATGATTCTGAGATAATTGGCTTTATTAAAGTTCCAATCCCTCATTGGTTTGAATGGTGTCAACAATGTTATCTTGTATTATTTTTAACTTAACATGAATTGGGTTATTTAGACTACTATATAGGTAGAGAACATTGAACAGAACAAGGCTATGTCAATAACTCAATCTGGACAAAATGCAGATAGAACCTTGTAGTTCCAAGCTCTCCGAGTCAGTTGTTAAAAAAGATTCACCCAGTTTCATTTAGCTTTCTTACGTTTCAGAATCTTCACATTTATGACACCATTATGGTTTCCACTAGATAGCCCAGCCACAAAGTGAAAATTGTCTGTATCGTAACAATTCATGATAATGTAATCTTAATTTAAGGTTATGGTTAAGCATAAGGTTAGCAGTGTGGTTTCAGGTTAGGGTTAGGTTTAAAATCAGATTTTAAGAAGAGAAATTGTAGAAAATAGGCAGGGTTTATGACTTTGTGGCTGTGGAGGTTAGTGACGAAGGCCAAAAGCTCTGAGGAAGGCCTTGAGGTCGATACGTAAAGTTATTAAAGAGCAGTGATACTATCAAGATCAGTGTGTGGGTTTCCTCTTTTTCTCATCTTATTCAGCTGTTACCATTCACCTGCAACACAGATGGCTCAGATGAGTGAGTGCCTTTTGAGTTAGTGATGACCCACCATCATCCGTTCCTGCTTCATACTGTATCATATTGGTCTGACCTGGTCTAGGATGCTGCTGCTGAGAGAAAGGTGCGCTGCGGGATAGGTGGCAAAGATGGACGCCGTCTCATTAGCCCCATACACTGTCAAATTCCCTCCACTGAAGTCCATGATAGCATCTGACAGAGAGAGGGAGCTGGTTGTTCAGTGACGGTCATCATGACACACTATATCATGTCTTACTACTCTATGCTACTGAATATGCATGTAACAAGCTGACACGACACCAGTGATTGGTGGGACTGGTGTGTGAGTGTGTCTGACTGACCATAGTAGACCAGGAAGACCAGGCCAGAGGCCAGGTAAGCTCCCAGCACCTGACACAGAGTGTATGGGAGCAGCTTCACCCAGGGCACCCTGCCCAACGAACAGAAACTCAGAGTGACCGCTGGGTTCAGATGGGCTCCTGCAGGAGAGAGAGAGGAGAGATAGAGAGAGACGGAGGGGGGAGGAGAAGAGAGGGGGAGAGAATCAGTCAACCTCCTGTTCATGATCTCACCCACTAAATCTGTGAACATCACACACACGCGCACACACACACACACGCACACACACACACACACACACACACACACACACACACACACACACACACACACACACACACACACACACACACACACACACACACTAAAAGAGTGAGAGTGAGTGTGGGAGTGAGACTTTGGAGAGTTGTGGCCACTACAGTAACAGCCTGATGCAGAATGAATCACCAGGACATTACAGACAGCTAGCACTGTGTGACCACAGTAATGTTACAGTCATATAGAAGTCTGGGCGCTGGTGTGACCATTTCACACCAGCCCTACGTCTATTACTGTTGCCAGACTGACATTGACAGTATGGTCTAAATACGTAGAATGGGAGAGTACAGACATATAAGAAACGCTAATGAAGTCAAGCTTAGTCATTGTGCAGAGCAAACTGTCCAGTGTTACCTAGTGTTGATTTTTCAGTAACATTCCTAGTGTTTATTCAGGTGTTCAATTAACTCTGTAAGTGTTACATTAACACTCATTGCTGTAAAAAGAACCCAAGCGTTGGTGTTAATAACCAGTGTTAATCCAAAACCACACCCATCATTATCATATTTCCCAGCATGTTCTATTGTAGGTGGATTTTTGGAATCATTTATTTCAATATCTATGATTTTTGCATGTACTGTTGATTCATTAATCTTATGCTACTTAAATATAAAGAACATACATTTTTCTAAACTAATCCAATCTGTTACTTGGATTTATTGCACCTGTTATTGAAATGGTTGTTCCAGTTTAGATGGTTTAGGTAGCCAAAATGTTGGATATCCCCACTCTGTCTGTATTCCAATATGAATTCCATCACTTTGCAAGCCATCATAATGTGACCGGCAGGCCTGAAGAGCATGATTTGCAGGCCTGAAGAGCATGATTTGCAGGCCTGAAGAGCATGATTTGCAGGCCTGAAGAACATGATTTGCAGGCCTGAAGAGCATGATTTGCAGGCCTGAAGAGCATGATTTGCAGGCCTGAAGAACATGATTTGCAGGCTACTGTGTCAGGGTAAGGCCCTCAAAATAAGGCCTTATTAAATACTTGTATTGTGTTGAATAATAACATTTTCATGATAACATATTTGGCTGTCAGTGTTGATTTGACACTGGAGAAATTGCTGTGTGTATTCATTTTAGGATTAGGGTTGTCAGTTTGTCATTGAAGCAGCAATGTACTCTACCAGTGGAGGCTGGTGGAAGCAGCTATAGGAGGACGGGCTCATTGTAATGGCTGGAATGGAATTATTGGAACGGTATCAAACACATAAAATATATAGACACCACGTTTGACTTCGGTCCATTAATTCCATTCCAGCCATTACAATGAGCCCGTCCTCCTATAGCTCCTCCCACCAGCATCCTCTGTACTGTACATACTGTATACTGTATGAGTTGTTGTTTAAAGTGGAGAAAATGACAGTATTTAGTCTATTCCCAGGATTGGGATGGGAGTTGGTTTGGGATGAAAGGTGTAGTAGGGTTTACCTGAGACCCCCTTGCAGAGGTACATGGCAGACATGACCCCTACAGAGAAGGCCATGTTGGCTGAGAGGTACTGTCCCTTAGTCTCTCTACTGGTCTTCACCTGGGCTGATGCACTACAGCCAAACATCTAGAGGAAGACAGAGGGGGAGAGAAGGGAGGCAGAGATAAAGTCAAGTTAGATTAAAGAGGCAGTCTGGTCTCATAGACTAGACGTAACATAATAAATATAAATCCGAGATACTCAAATGAGTATGACATTCAACGTTTAGTGCTGAGCGATTAGTGCTTTTTGAGGTCGGTTCATTTTCGGGTACAAAGTCCCATGATGGTAGTGACTGTCCATTACTGCTTATCACGAATTAACCATCATTTATTCACATTACTTAAGTGTTCTATGTTACGTCTACCCCTGACTCCAGGTTGAAAGAATACCATGAGGGAGGAGATGAGTGTGGAGGGGAGAAAGAGGGAGGGAGAAAGAATTAGAGAAGCAAAGCACAAGTAGAGTAGAGGTTAAGGGGGTGTGAGGGGATGTGATAGAGAGGGGAAAGAGAGGAGCTCAAGGGAGATACTGTAAAAGAAAGAGAGGGAACATGAACAGACAGGTACAGCACACTGCAGCCATGGCTAGAAGGACATCCAGTTCTAGCACTTTCCCTTCCTCAGCTGTGTGATTGAGCAAGGTCACAGCCTGCACACAGACACATGGACAAGCTGGAATAGACCTAACGATCATGGACTAACATTCAGTATAAACTGTAACGATATTGCGCCTGGCACCTTCTACCATACCCCGTTCAAAGGCTCTTAACAGGGACCAGCTTAGATAACCAGTCTTACAAGTATTGTGGCTTATTGAAGGCTATAGATAAGGAGAAGTAGTTTATTAACAGTAGATGGGTCGTTCCATGAAAAGAGTGCCTTTTCTGTCCCTTTGATATTTCAATTCTAAATTGTTCACCAGTATTGAATTTTAAAAGCCTGTTATATTAAATGAAGTGCCCTTTAATATACGCCAGATGGAGAATTCAATACATGAGATATTTTATCATGTAAATGCAATAAAGATGTGTTATTTTGACATGTGACATCTAGGAACATTTTAACCCCCATCATTTCACCATCATTGTAAAAACCCTAGTTATTTTGTTGCTTTGAAAAAGTAGTTTCTGAAGATTTTTTTTTCATGTGATAATAATTTACGTCTGTCCCTAATTTTAAGGTCAACCCTGTTACATGAACTGAACTCTCATTTTATTATGGTGAAACTGTTCCTTTTTAAATATTTAGTTTTTTACAACAGTGGTGTCACGTCCTGACCAGCAGATGGAGCTATTGTTTTAGTTTTGGGGTCAGGACGTGGCAGTTTTGTGTATGGGAATTTTTGTATTGTTGATTGGGACTTCCAATTGAAGGCAGGTGTGTTGAGTTGCCTTTGATTGGAAGTCCTATATAGGTGTGTGTGTTTTTCTTTGGGGTTGTGGGTGGTTGTTTTTGCACTGCGTTTGTAGAGCCTGTAAAACTGTTGCTGCTGTCTTGTTAATTGTTTTTCACCGTGGCTGCTTTACTCTTTTTTTTAAAATTAAACTATGAGTATCCACATACCTGCTGCGCCTTGGTCCATTTCTGAAGACAGTCGTTACAAGTGGGCTAAATCAGGGTCATAGAGTGATTCTTAGTAGTCTTAAACAAATCTACTTGGAACCAAAAGTATACACATGGTTATAAAAGAAGACACCTGTACCATGTCACATACTGTATAGAGATGAAATGTTTTCAGTTTTGACTTTTCATCCCAATATTACACTTATATACATCACAGAAGACTGAAATATAACAACACTGTTTGACATAAACACCAGATTTTCGTCAATTTGAAAACCAATCATCTTTATTAATTATGAAATTATTTATTTATTTTATTATTTTATTTAACTAGGTTAAAGTTAAGAACAAATTCTTATTTACATTAAGAACAAATTCTTATTTACAATGACGGCCTACCGGGAAACAGTGGGTTAACTGCCTTGTTCAGGGAAGGATCGACAGAGTTTTACCTTGTCAGATCGGGGATTCGATCCAGCAACCTCTAAGGAGTTGTTAATGTTTTGTATATTTCTATATTCCCTGTCTGATTCCCAGTCCATCCACTAGATAGCAGTAGGAGATCACATGATGTCTCTTGGCCACTTGAAACCAGTTGCATCTGGTTTGGGTAGCGAGTCCAAAATGGGAGGGGGGTTAACTTGCCTGGCCCAAAACAACCGCTCAGAGTTGAACAAAGATGCCATACAGCTAAAACCTCTCTGGTTATAGCTTCAAGCTATCAACTTCTTATCAAGTCATAATGTACCAAATTACTTTTTCATAAGCTACTGTAATAGGATACTGATAAAAATATGTTCACATTTCGAAGTAGGCAGTGGTGGAAAAAGTACCCAATTGTTATACTTAGAAGTGAAGATACCTTAATAGAAAATGACTCAAGTGAAAGTGAGTCACCCAGTAAAATACTACTTGAGTAAAAGTCTAAAAGTATTTGGTTTAAAATATACTTAAGTATCAAAAGTAAATGTAATTGCTAAAATAAAAGTGAAAGTACAAATATTTCAAATTCCTTATATAAAGCAAACCAGACCACCATATTCTAGTATTTTTTATTTATTTTACGGATAACCAGGAGCACACTCCAACACTCATTTACAAATGAAGCATGTGTGTTTAGTGAGTCCGCCAGATCAGAGGCAGTAGGGATGACCAGGGATGTTCACTTGATACATGCATAAATTGGACCATTTTCCTGTCCTGCTAAGAATGCAAAATGTAATGAGCACTTTTGGGTGTCAGGGAAAATGTATGGAGTAAAAAGTACATTATTTTCTTCAGGAATATAGTGGAGTAAAAGTAAAAGTGGTAAAAAATAAATACAGATAGCCCTAAAAACAACTTAAGTAGCACTTTAAATGATTTTTACTTAAGTACTTTACACCACTGCATGTATGAACATGGTTGCAATAAGTGGTGTTGACTGGTGGTCATTTGTCTACTGATGGTTTACTCAGGTTCTCAATTCTTATTTGTGGTTGCAATGTCGAGAGGAAAACCTGCAAGTAAGCACTTCATTGTACTGTGCATATGACACACACACACATATATACACATATATATATATATATATATATATATATATATACACATATATACACATATATACATATACACATACACACATACACACATATACATACATACATACATACATACATACATACATACATCCAGCATAACTTCTCTGGACGGTTCTAACTTAGAATTTGTGGACAACTACAAATACCTAGGTGTCTGGTTAGACTGTAAACTCTCCTTCCAGACTCACATCAATCATCTCCAATCCAAAGTGAAATCTAGAATTGGCTTCCTATTTCGCAACAAAGCATCCTTCACTCATGCTGCCAAACATACCCTCGTAAAACTGACCATCCTACCAATCCTCGACTTCGGCGATGTCATTTACAAAATAGCCTCCAATACCCTACTCAACAAGCTGGATGCAGTCTATCACAGTGCCATCCGTTTTGTCACCAAAGCCCCATATACAACCCACCACTGCGACCTGTATGCTCTCGTTGGCTGGCCTTCACTTCATCATCGTCGCCAAACACATTGGCTCCAGGTCATCTACAAGACCCTGCTAGGTAAAGTACCCCCTTATCTCCGCTCACTGGTCACCATAGCAGCACCCACCTGTAGCACGCGCTCCAGCAGGTATATCTCTCTGGTCACCCCTAAAGCCAACTCCTCCTTTGGTCGTCTCTCCTTCCAGTTCTCAGCTGCCAATGATTGGAACGAACTACAAAAATCTCTAAAACTGGAAACACTTATCTCCCTCACTAGCTTTAAGCACCAGCTGTCAGAGCAGCTCACAGATCTCTGCACCTGTACATAGCCCATCTTTAATTGAGCCCAAACTACTACCTTTTCCCCTACTGTACTTATTTATTTTATTTATTTTGCTCCTTTGCACCATATTATTTATATTTTAACTTTTAACTTTCTTCAAACTACAAATCTACCATTCCAGTGTTTTTTCTTGCTATACTTTATTTACTTTGCCACCATGGCATTTTTTTGCCTTTACCTCCATTATCTCACATCATTTGCTCACATTGTATATAGTCTTATTTTTTTCTACTGCATCATTGATTGTATGTTGTTTTACTCCATGTGTAACTCTGTGTTTTTGTATGTTGTCGAACTGCTTTGCTTTATCTTGGCCAGGTCGCAATTGTAAATGAGAACTTGTTCTCAACTTGCCTACCTGGTTAAATAAAGGTGAAATAAATAAAAAATAAAAATACATACATACATACATACATACATACATACATACATACATACATACATACATACATACATACATACATACATACATACATACATACATACATACATACATACATATATATTATATTATTTATTTTTTCTTCTGTCTATAAAAATAGTGTGCTTTATGTTTTCCATTTTGAACAGTAAGGCTTTAGAAGTTAGGCTACTCACCAGCAGAACAAATGTTCCCATCAGCTCTCCCAAACACTCCCGAGCCAAGGGGTTTGTCACACTCAGAGTCCGCTTCACCCCCTCCATTTGGGGCTTAAAGCTGGGTCCCTTAACCCCCATCTTTCTGACCTCTGGGGCCACTGGCCAGGGATCTTTGTCTGGTACCTGCCCTCTCTCCTTCATCCCCAATACCTGTTTGTTAGCCTGGACCTGTCCCTCTGTCACATCTATACGCATCTGTGCCTAAACCTGTAGCTTACACCTGGCCAGCCTACAGACTAGGTGTGTGTATGATGCTCTGTGCAGATCAGATAACCACGCAGATCAACTGGTTTCTGCAGAATCTTGGAGTCAAAGTGGTATTCATACACTGTCAAAGTCAAAAATAAAAAGTGTCATTCAGTCAATAACAGCTGTCATCTTCACCTGTCTGTCGCCTAATGTCCGTCATCATCTTTCCCCACGCACTGCTTTACTAGCTAGTTACCGTCTTTATCAGTGTCCAACCTGTCCCCTCATCAAATCCACGTCAACCACACACACACACACACACACACACACACGGCTGACTGTCCATTAACTAAAGTATCGGATCTGATCTCGTCAATCAGACTTTGGCCTCCATAACCATGAACTCTAAACTGCACAAAACCTAGTTTTAAATCCTAGTTAAATGTCATCCTTCTTCTAAACAAACAGTATGTGCTGTGTTTTTGGTGTGATTAAACATTTGAGCTCCTTTGTCTTACCATGCTTGTGGAAGTCAATTAGCCAGCTAAGTCATTTGAGAAAAAAGTCGGATCCCAGATTGATATAGCTATCTTGAAGCTACCAAGCTAACTAGCTACCTAGCTACCAAGCTAACTAGCTAGCAAGCTAACTAGCTAGCAAGCTACCAAGGTAACTAGCTACCTAGCTACCAAGCTAACTAGCTAGCAAGCTAACTAGCTACCAAGGTAACTAGCTACCTAGCTACCAAGCTAACTAGCCACCTAGCTACCAAGCTAACTAGCCACCTAGCTACCAAGGTAACATTTTAGCTGTTTTGTTCCGATATAAATATAATTAGAACATCATCATAGTTTTAACCCGAGATCTAATTATCTGGGCTTAAAATGATCTATTGCAACACGTCTCTGGCTGTCTTCCCTTGTTTCTCTAGTCTTCTTTGTATTGAGTAAAATGCAGTTCAATATTGAGTGAGCGTTGTGTAAGAGTGGTGTATAATATCTGTATGTTGTGTTTACAACCCCACCTGACCCTAAAGATACCACAGGGAATTAGATAAGGACCATGTGACCTTCCGGAGGGGTTAGCATCTTTTACAACATGATCTCCTAAGGTGCCATGTGTGTGTGTGCATGTGTGCGTGTGAGCGTTTGTCCATGTGTGTGTTTGTGCATGTGTCTGTGTGCGTGCATGCACATTTGTGTATTCTGATACTTCAGTATTAGTACATTTCAAAAGAACTTCAAAATCATACAACACTGCCCTTTGGTTCTTTTGGCAAACCTAATGTAGGGCTGTGCCAACTAGGCGACTAATAATTAATTAAGCCTTTGTTGACAACTCCACCAGAGTGATAAGATAGGTCAATATAACCACATTGACCACTCTTGTAACAGTGTTGAGGAATCTACTGTAATTAATAAACCACAGAGAAAAATGAAAGAGCGAACAAACACAACTGAGGAAGGCAAGTGAACTGCCCTTCAATTTCAGGTAAAGTAAAGAAGTAAAAATGTGCTTAGAACTGGCACAACTCTGTATTCTACATGACAGACCATGTGTCTGCTCTAGAAAATACATTTCTATCTGAACGTTATGAAAAGTCACTTCTCCTGAACAGGCCCTGATGAAACCCTCAGGATAATAAAAATACAGTACCGATAATGAGGAGATAATGACGCAGGGAAGACGGATACTAATGAAACGCAGCTTGGTTGAAATGTTATGAAGAATCACTAGCTCACTAAAGGTCACACTGGAGAGCAGTAAACAATGACTTGGCGTTATTCTCTTGTTAAAGGCAGAAAAAGCTAAGCTTAGTCTAACATCGGCTATTGCCTAATGCCATCTTATCACATGGCCAGGTGTCAGAGAGGGAGACCCATCCAATGAGAACCCATCCCACCAAGAGCAGTGTCTTCTGACCTGACCTGTCGCTAATTAATCAGTGACGTTAATCAGGGACATTAATCAATGTAATTGGAACGCGATGTGTCACTGAGACATGAGACATTCATAAACACATATAGGCCTATAAACTACACCTAAGAGCCTTATTGCACGTGCACACATGTACTCACACACACACCTATCCCTGAGAACAGAGTATATCTGTGGGCAGCGTAGGTGGGCAGATAATATGTGATCCTCTAGTGCCCCCTGTCAGTAAAACAATGTACATTTACATTAGAGTAGTTTAGCAGATGCTCTTATCCAGAGTGAGTTACAGGAGTAATTAGGGTTAAGTGCCTTGCTCAAGGGCACATCAACATATTTTACACCTAGTCGATTACTGGCCTAATGCTCTTAACCGCTTGGCCACCTGCCGCCATGTACTGTGTTTAAACAGGGACCGTTTTCAACCATCGGGTTACTGTAGGATTTATTAACAGCAAGTAGACAGAGGACGATTATTAACGTTCTAGTCACAATATATATTACAACAGCCATATGCAAACTCCTTACATTTCATCAAATAAAACAATGGGCAGACTAGGTATTAAAGAAACATACAGCATATTTCTACAAAATTAAATAAATGACCTCTGTATTGATCTCTCTCTCCCTCTTCATTCCCTGGGTTGACCCTATATACAGACAGGCCCTCTCCTCAATGTGTACTGGTCTCTTCGGTGCTTTGTTATCGTATGACTGGTGCAATACATATCATCCCTCTCACTTGAGGTAGAAGTTGACCCGAACAACAGATCCAAAATCAGATTGGCAACCCTCACTTCAAACTCATAGGAGTACAATGCTTCAGTGCTTTGTTATAAGCATATCGAGGGTGCATGTCAATGTTCATTCCTGTCACTGTGGTTTGTGAGGACAGTGTAGTACCACATCCACAGGCCCAGGGGGCAGTGTTCTGATCAAGGTCCAGGCCTCCAGCCTCCTCAGGCCCACCAAGCTCACACCCTCGATCTCCAACACCTCGTCCCCTGGAGACACCTGGTTCACTGGACCACCTGAAAGAGAAGAGGGGCTTATTGTTAGTGGATGTTTACCTTGATATCTTTATCAGACACCTCATAACCAATGGTCTGAGCTTGGAGTTTGACACGTGTTTCGGCTGACTAAAGAGACTTTCATTTGAATGACCTCAATAGAAAGGTCAGCTCCTCTACCATGTGGTGATATACAATAAATGTATTTGATTTATTTGGCCATTTAAAAACACAATATGTGTGGACACAATGCATTATTGCAGTTTTTAAATCATTGAGGACGACAAAAAACGTTAAACTTATTTCCATTATGGTCCTCTTGAAAATACATGAAAGCAGAATATATACACAAGATGATAACATGAAAACAGAATATATACACAAGATGATAACATGAAAACAGAATATATACACAAGATGATAACATGAAAACAGAATATACACACAAGATGATAACATGAAAACAGAATATATACACAAGATGATAACATGAAAACAGAATATATACACAAGATGATAACATGAAAACAGAATATATACACAAGATGATAACATGAAAACAGAATATATACACAAGATGATAACATGAAAACAGAATATATACACAAGATGATAACATGAAAACAGAATATATACACAAGATGATAACATGAAAACAGAATATGTCATTTTTTCAATAGGGAGGAAACCGTAAAAGGAATAAAATAGATGATCAAGTAACGTTCATTAATACTATTATATTTTATAGGTAGGTTGACCTCTCACCCAGGAAGAGTTTCTGTACGGTGAGGGGTTTGTCTCCCAGGCTGGAACCCACTCCTCCCTCCAGACTGAAGCCCAGGTCTCTGCTGCGCTTCTCCAGCCTCACACACACCCTCTGACCTGACACACAGGACACACACACACGGTCAAAATGACTCCCACACACACACGGTCAAAATGACTCCCACACATTTGCCTATGTTCTCTGTCAAAACTACAGGTTCAGGGTGATAAGAGAGAAGCTGTGGAAAAACAACAGGTTCAGGGTGATAAGAGAGAAGCTGTGGAAAAACAACAGGTTCAGGGTGATAAGAGAGAAGCTGTGGAAAAACAACAGGTTCAGGGTGATAAGAGAGAAGCTGTGGAAAAAACAACAGGTTCAGGTGATAAGAGAGAAGCTGTGGAAAACAACAGGTTCAGGGTGATAAGAGAGAAGCTGTGGAAAAACAACAGGTTCAGGGTGATAAGAGAGAAGCTGTGGAAAAACAACAGGTTCAGGGTGATAAGAGAGAAGCTGTGGAAAAACAACAGGTTCAGGGTGATAAGAGAGAAGCTGTGGAAAAACAACAGGTTCAGGGTGATAAGAGAAAGCTGTGGAAAAACTACAGGTTCAGGGTGATAAGAGAGAAGCTGTGGAAAAACACAGGTTCAGGGTGATAAGAGAGAAGCTGTGGAAAAACAACAGGTTCAGGGTGATAAGAGAGAAGCTGTGGAAAAACAACAGGTTCAGGGTGATAAGAGAGAAGCTGTGGAAAAACAACAGGTTCAGGGTGATAAGAGAGAAGCTGTGGAAAAACAACAGGTTCAGGGTGATAAAGAGAAAGCTGTGGAAAAACTACAGGTTCAGGGGGGTGGGTGGTGTGATAAGAGAAGAAGCTGTGGAAAACAACAGGTTCAGGTGATAAGAGAGAAGCTGTGGAAAAACAACAGGTTCAGGGTGATAAGAGAGAAGCTGTGGAAAAACAACAGGTTCAGGGTGATAAGAGAGAAGCTGTGGAAAACAACAGGTTCAGGGTGATAAGAGAGAAGCTGTGGAAAAACAACAGGTTCAGGGTGATAAGAGAGAAGCTGTGGAAAAACTACAGGTTCAGGGTGATAAGAGAGAAGCTGTGGAAAAACAACAGGTTCAGGGTGATAAGAGAGAAGCTGTGGAAAAACTACAGGTTCAGGGTGATAAGAGAGAAGCTGTGGAAAAACAACAGGTTCAGGGTGATAAGAGAGAAGCTGTGGAAAAACAACAGGTTCAGGGTGATAAGAGAGAAGCTGTGGAAAACAACAGGTTCAGGGTGATAAGAGAGAAGCTGTGGAAAAACAACAGGTTCAAGGGTGATAAGAGAGAAGCTGTGGAAAAACAAACAGGTTTCAGGGTGATAAGAGAGAAGCTGTGGAAAACAACAGGTTCAGGGTGATAAGAGAGAAGCTGTGGAAAAACAACAGGTTCAGGGTGATAAGAGAGAAGCTGTGAAATGACTTTGGAACATTGATCAATGTTGTTCTGCTTTAGATAAGTTTTACCACAGTTCTAAAAAGTGCTACTGCAACGCTCCAACCAGCTGATCCATCTCACCAGTGTTAGCAGGCTCTGTCTGTGTCCCTCCCCGACTGTCAGTCACTGTTCCTCCCTTACGGGGGTCTGTTACCTCCCCTCTCCTCAAGACAACCACGCCCATCCCCTGAGTCCGTGCCCTCCTTAGTGTCCTCAGCACCTCCCAGTGGGAGGAGCCACACAGCGCTGTGCCGTTGATTGACAGGACCTTGTCTCCCTCCTGGATGGATCCCTCCTTAGCAGCCACCCCTGCCGGGAACACCTTATGGACCTGCAAGACAAACACCAGAGGTCAGAGTTGACCAGGAAGTGAAAAAACATGATGCCTAGGCTTTAGATCAGTGGGCTAATGTGGTCTTGAATTGTGTGGGCGACCTGAGTCGGTCACAGAAACATGAAAGCATTGGTACTGGTTGAGCAGTACTCACAGTGACAGGTTTGTTCTGGTCCACTCCTCCTGCCATGGTGAAGCCCAGTCCCACACCAACATCCTTATGGAGAACCACCACCTGGACATCCTCATAGTTCTATAGAGCGGGGAGAGATAGTGAAGGGGGATAGAACAGCAACAGCACAAGATGGCAGCTGAGCATTAACAAATACTGCTGTTATTATTAATGCTAATTAGAATGGAATAACACTAATGTAATGTTTTAGCTGGTTGTTTAGTCTGGTTTAGCGGAGATGGTTGTAGTACCTGCAGCGTTGTCGCCCCCAGGCCCTTTACGTCGTCCAGCAGGCGATTCAGCTCATCACTGCCCAGGACAGACACACAGGACAGTGCCGACACGTCAGAAGACAGGCTGGCTGACCGGCTGGCTGACCGGCTGGCTGACCGGCTGGCTGGCCGGCTGGACGGCCACTCCTCACTGTCAGAGGAAGACTGGGGATCACAGTCCACGTCTCCGAAGTTACACAGCTCTGCCAGACTGAGGGAGAGAGACATAGTAGGGGAATAAACAAAGATAAAGTTGAATGATTAGATTAAAAAAAGTAACAGGTAGCCTGACAATAATCACACCTTTCTAGCTCTTAATGGACTTTTAAACATGGTGCTTGTTGTGTCAGCGTAGTATTTTCATCATCAGTTGAAAACAGAAGTGACCCACCTGAGAGAGAAGCTCCTGCGATGTGATTGGCTAATGGCGCTGGTGACGGTCACCGAGGATTCTGCAGAGTCTGAGTCGTAGGTGGAGTCCTCGTCCTTCTCTGTACCTTCATCATCAGTATCCTCATCACTCCATCCCCCCTCCTCTGAGTTCCATCGAGCCAGAGTGGGGAGGAGGGGTAGGCTGCTGGGGGAGGAGGAGGTGAGGGGAAGGGACAGGGAATCCCTCTCCAGGTCAGAGGGTGAGACTGGGATAGCAGGGTCAGTAGTGACCCTAGCCTGGGCTGTGTGTGTGGAGACTGGAGGGTTCTTCAGGGCAACCAGGCCTGAATCTACACCCTGTTGGTGTTTAGGCTGCAGGGAAGTAGTGGGGAGGTGTGGGGAGGTGGGAGGTGTGTTCTGGGGGTGGAAGGGGGAGTTCTGGGGGGTGTTGGTGGGTGTCTTGTCGTCATCGCTCACTGGAGATGGCAGGTTAGGTGAGTCTCTACTGTGAGGCCTCCTAGACTGGTCAGGACCACCTAGAACATCATTGGAGTTGTTCACAGAGTTAGACAGCTGGGAGGATGAAGTATCCTTGGCAGTGACTGTAGTAGTCTTTGTGTTGGTGCCTCTCCTACTCCAGTCCTGGGGTGTGACTGTGTGATTGGGGAGGTCTGGCTCATCAATGGAAAAGTCTCTCAGAGTGTCTCTGGTGGTTTTGCCATTCAGAGGGATGTCTAGTTTAACCTTGAGGTTGGAAAACGTACCAGAGCCAACAGCCTTCTCCCCCACTCTTCCTGTCTCCCCCACTCTTCCTGCCTCCCCCACTCTTCCTGCCTCCCCCACTCCTCCTGTCTCCCCCACTCCCTGTACTAAACCTCTATAACCCACTCTGCCTATCTCCCCCACTCCCCTTCTCTCCCCTACTCCCCCTCTCTCCCCCACTCCCCCTCTCTCCCCTACTCCCCCTACTCCCCCTCTCTCCCCCACTCCCCCTCTCTCCCCTACTCCCCCTCTCTCCCCCCTCCCCCTCTCTCCCCCACTCCCCCTCTCTCCCCCACTCCCCCTCTCTCCCCTACTCCCCCTCTCTCCCCCACTCCCCCTCTCTCCCCTACTCCCCCTCTCTCCCCCACTCCCCCTCTCTCCCCTACTCCCCCTCTCTCCCCCACTCCCCCTCTCTCCCCTACTCCCCCCACTCCGCCTCTCTCTCCCACTCCCCCTCTCTCCCCTACTCCCCCTCTCACCCTGCTCCCCAGCCTCACCTCATCCACTGACATAGACCTCACCGCCCACCCTCTATCAGCCTTCCTCTCTTCTCTCACTACCTCACCTCCTCTCCCTCCACCAAGTGCTTTATCTGGCACACTCTTCCTTACCCCTTCTCCTCGTCCTCTCACCCCATCCATAGTTACAATCCCTCCCTCTCCTCCTCCTCCTCCTCCTCCTCTCCCTCTCTCCCATACTCCCCCCACCCCGCCTACCTGTCTATCCAACCCACTCTTCCTGACCCCCTCTCCAGACTCACTGAGCTGCTCCGGGACAGAGAAAGCCCGTCTGGGCTTCAGGTAGTTAGGCACTGGGACCTGAGATGTCTGTGTCAGAGCTTCAAACTGGTGGATCTTGTTCCTCACACTGGCCGCAGAGGGCACTACCAGTTTCCCAGGTAACTTGGTATTTTCAGTGTTCTGTAATGTTGTCCTCTGTGGGGTGTTGGCTTCAAACACATCTTCTGACAGGCTCTGTTCCCTGGCCATGCCTCTAGCAGGGGTCTTGCTCCTGTCATAGGTGTCAGTTTTCCCATTAAGCTGATTGGTCAGGAGGGGGTTTGACCCTGTGGTGACCCCTACTC
>NC_042959.1:70682139-70774639 GCF_901001165.1 Salmo trutta | reverse complement strand
GCTTTGTGAATGTTGACCGGTTTAAGGTCTTGCTCACGTCGGCTACCGAGAGCGTTATCACACAGTCATCTAGAACAGCTGGTGCTCTTGTACATGCTTCAATATTGCTTGCCTCGAAGCGAGCATAAAAGGCATTTAGCTCGTCTGGTAGGCTCGCGTCACTGGACAGCTCGCATCTGGATTTCCCTTTGTAGTCCGTAATAGTTTTCAAGCCCTGCCACATCCGACGAGCATCAGAGCCGGTGTAGTAGGACTCAATATAAATCCTGTATTGACGCTTTGCTTGTTTGATGGTTCGTTTTAGGGCATAGCCAGATTTCTTATTGGCATCCGGATTAGTGTCCCGCTTCTTGAAAGCGGCAGCTCTAGCCTTTAGCTCAATGCGGATGTTGCCTGTAATCCATGGTTGGATATGTACGTACGGTCAATGTGGGGACGATGTCGTTGATGTACTTATTGATGAAGCCGATGACTGAGGTGGTATACTCCTCAATGCCATTGAATGAATCCCGGAACATTTTCCAGTATGTGCTAGCAAAACAGTCCTGTAGCGTAGCATCCCCGTCATCTGACCACTTCCGTATTGAGTGAGTCACTGGTACTTCCTGCTTTAGTTTTTGCTTGTAAGCAGGAATCAGGAGGATAGAATTATGGACATATTTGCCAAATGCAGGGCGGGGGAGAGCCTTGTATGCATCTCTGTGTGTGGAGTAAAGGTGGTCTAGAGGTTTTTTCCTCTGGTTGCACATGTGACATGCTGGTAAAAAGTTGGTCAAACTGATTTAAGTTTGCCTGCATTAAAGTTCCCGGCCACTAGGAGCGCCGCTTCTGGGTGAGCATTTTCTTGTTTGCTTATGGCCTTATAGAGTTGGTTGAGTGCGGTGGTAAATAGACAGCTACGAATAATATAGATGAGAACTCTCTTGGTAGATAATGTGGTCTACAGCTTATCATAAGGTACTCTACCTCAGGTGAGCAATACCTCAAGACTTCTTTAATATTAGACATCGCGCACCAGTTGTTATTGACAAAAAGACACACACCCCCACCCCTCGTCTTACCAGACATCGCTTCTCTGTTCTGCCGGTGCATTGACAATCCCTCCAGCTCTATATTATCTGTGTCGTCGTTCAGCCACAACTCGGTGAAACACAAGATATTACAGTTCTTAATGTCCCGTTGGTAGGATAATCGTAATTGTAGGTCATCAATTTTATTTTCCAATGATTGCATGTTAGCAAGTAGAACTGATGGCAGTGGAAGTTAACTCGCTCACCTACGGATTCTCAAAAGGCAGCCTGATCTGCGTCCTCTTACGTCTTTTCTTCACGCAAATGACGGGCATCTGGGCATGTTAGAACAACATACTCTCCTGTCTGTACAACATACTCTCCTGTCTGTACAAGACACTCTACTCTCAGCACAAGACACTCTACTCTCAGCACAAGACACTCTCCTGCCAGTACAAGACACTCTCCTGCCAGCACAAGATAACCTACTCTCAGCACAAGATAACCTACTCTCAGTACAAGATACTCTGTCAGTAAAATATACTCTACTGTCAGCACAAGTTACTCTACTGTCAGTCAAGTTACTCTACTGTCAGTCAAGTTACTCTACTGTCAGTCAAGTTACTCTACTGTCAGTCAAGTTACTCTACTGTCGGTACAAGATACTATACTCAGTAAACTCTTAGAAAAAGGGTTCCAAAAGGGTTCTTCAGCTGTCCCAATAGGACAACACTTTTTTGTTCCAGGTAGACCGTTTTTGGTTCCAGGTATAAACCTTTTGTAGAACCCTCTGTAGAAAGGGTTACAGAGGGTTCTACATGGAACCCAAAAGTGTTCTACCTGGAACCAAAAGGGTTCTAACTGGAACCAAAAGGGTCCTACCTGGAACCAAAAAAGGTTATCCAAAGGGTCTTCCTATGTGGACAACCCTTTTTGGTTCTAGATAGCACCTTTTTATTCTACTCAGTGAAAGATCCTCTACTCAGTGTAAGATACTTTACTCAGTGCAAGATACTTTACTCAGTGCAAGATACTTTACTCAGTGCAAGATACTTTACTCAGTGCAAGATACTTTACTCAGTGCAAGATACTTTACTCAGTGCAAGATACTTTACTCAGTGCAAGATACTTTACTCAGTGTAAGATACTTTACTCAGTGTAAGATACTTTACTCAGTGCAAGATACTTTACTCAGTGCAAGATATTTTACTCAGTGCAAGATACTTTACTCAGTGCAAGATACTTTACCCAATACAATATACTTTACTCAGTACAAGATACTTTACTCAGTACAACATACTCTACTCAGTACAACATACTCTACTCAGTACAACATACTCTACTCAGTACAACATACTCTACTCAGTACAACATACTCTACTCAATACAAGATACTCTACTCAGTACAACATACTCTACGCAGTACAAGATATCTTACTCACTATCTACTACAGTACTCACAACCAGTGAAAGTTTGAGTGAAGCATCGCTTCAGTTATGGGTTCTTGACTTGTTATCCAGTCATTCACCTACGGATTGACATATAACCTCCCACTGTCAAATATTTCATTTTATGCAAAGCTAACTGTTGAATGAGTGCAGACTGCTGTCATATCCGTGAACAGAATAACTGTCACCATCCCAGCCAAAAGTAAACAGCTGAAAACATCACAGTACAACTAAGCTACATGATATATCATTATACACTGCTCAAAAAAATAAAGGGAACACTTAAACAACACAATGTAACTCCAAGTCAATCACACTTCTGTGAAATCAAACTGTCCACTTAGGAAGCAACACTGATTGACAATAAATTCCACATGCTGTTGTGCAAATGGAATAGACAACAGGTGGAAATTATAGGCAATAAGCAAGACACCCCCAATTAAGGAGTGATTCAGCAGGTGGTGACCACAGACCACTTCTCAGTTCCTATGCTTCCTGGCTGATGTTTTGGTCACTTTTGAATACTGGCGGTGCTTTCACTCTAGTGGTAGCATGAGACGGAGTCTACAACCCACACAAGTGGCTCAGGTAGTGCAGCTCATCCAGGATGGCACATCAATGCGAGCTGTGGCAAGAAGGTTTGCTGTGTCTGTCAGCGTAGTGTCCAGAGCATGGAGGCGCTACCAGGAGACAGGCCAGTACATCAGGAGACGTGGAGGAGGCCGTAGGAGGGCAACAACCCAGCAGCAGGACCGCTACCTCCGCCTTTGTGCAAGGAGGAGCAGGAGGAGCACTGCCAGAGCCCTGCAAAATGACCTCCAGCAGGCCACAAATGTGCATGTGTCTGCTCAAACGGTCAGAAACAGACTCCATGAGGGTGGTATGAGGGCCCGACATCCACAGGTGGGGGTTGTGCTTACAGCCCAACACCGTGCAGGACGTTTGGCATTTGCCAGAGAACACCAAGATTGGCAAATTCGCCACTGGCGCCCTGTGCTCTTCACAGATGAAAGTAGGTTCACACTGAGCACATGTGACAGACGTGACAGAGTCTGGAGATGCCGTGGAGAACGTTCTGCTGCCTGCAACATCCTCCAGCATGACCGGTTTGGCGGTGGGTCAGTCATGGTGTGGGGTGGCATTTCTTTGGGGGGCCGCACAGCCCTCCATGTGCTCGCCAGAGGTAGCCTGACTGCCATTAGGTACCGAGATGAGATCCTCAGACCCCTTGTGAGACCATATGCTGGTGCGGTTGGCCCTGGGTTCCTCCTAATGCAAGACAATGCTAGACCTCATGTGGCTGGAGTGTGTCAGCAGTTCCTGCAAGAGGAAGGCATTGATGCTATGGACTGGCCCGCCCGTTCCCCAGACCTGAATCCAATTGAGCACATCTGGGACATCATGTCTCGCTCCATCCACCAACGCCACGTTGCACCACAGACTGTCCAGGAGTCGGCGGATCCCTCAGGAGACCATCCGCCACCTCATCAGGAGCATGCCCAGGCGTTGTAGGGAGGTCATACAGGCACGTGGAGGCCACACACACTACTGAGCCTCATTTTGACTTGTTTTAAGGACATTACATCAAAGTTGGATCAGCCTATAGTGTGGTTTTCCACTTTAATTGTGAGTGTGACTCCAAATCCAGACCTCCATGGGTTGATAAATTGGATTTCCATTGATTATTTTTGTGTGATTTTGTTGTCAGCACGTTCAACTATGTAAAGAAAAAAGTATTTAATAAGATAATTTCTTTCATTCAGATCTAGGATGTGTTGTTTAAGTGTTCCCTTTATTTTTTTGAGCAGTGTATAAGAAAGTTTGAAGATCCCAAAAATGAATAGAACAGGGCTCCGGGCAGCCGAGCGGAAATGGAGGAAAACTCGCCTCCCTGCGGACCTGGCATCCTTTCCCTCCCTCCTCTCTACATTCTCCTCTTCTGTCTCTGCTGCTAAAGCCACTTTCTACCACTCTAAATTCCAAGCATCTGCCTCTAACCCTAGGAAGCTCTTTGCCACCTTCTCCTCCCTCCTGAATCCTCCCCCCCCCTCTCTGCGGATGACTTCGTCAACCATTTTGAAAAGAAGGTCGACGACATCCGATCCTCGTTTGCTAAGTCAAACGACACCGCTGGTCCTGCTCACACTGCCCTACCCTGTGCTTTCACCTCTTTCTCCCCTCTCTCTCCAGATGAAATCTCGCGTCTTGTGACGGCCGGCCGCCCAACAACCTGCCCGCTTGACCCTATCCCCTCCTCTCTTCTCCAGACCATTTCCGGAGACCTTCTCCCTTACCTCACCTCGCTCATCAACTCATCCTTGACCGCTGGCTACGTCCCTTCCATCTTCAAGAGAGCGAGAGTTGCACCCCTGAAAAAACCTACACTCGATCCCTCCGATGTCAACAACTACAGACCAGTATCCCTTCTTTCTTTTCTCTCCAAAACTCTTGAACGTGCCGTCCTTGGCCAGCTCTCCTGCTATCTCTCTCAGAATAACCTTCTTGATCCAAATCAGTCAGGTTTCAAGACTAGTCATTCAACTGAGACTGCTCTTCTCTGTGTCACGGAGGCGCTCCGCACTGCTAAAGCTAACTCTCTCTCCTCTGCTCTCATCCTTCTAGACCTATCGGCTGCCTTTGATACTGTGAACCATCAGATCCTCCTCTCCACCCTCTCCGAGTTGGGCATCTCCGGCGCGGCCCACGCTTGGATTGCGTCCTACCTGACAGGTCGCTCCTACCAGGTGGCGTGGCGAGAATCTGTCTCCGCACCACGTGCTCTCACCACTGGTGTCCCCCAGGGCTCTGTTCTAGGCCCTCTCCTATTCTCGCTATACACCAAGTCACTTGGCTCTGTCATATCCTCACATGGTCTCTCCTATCATTGCTATGCAGACGACACACAATTAATCTTCTCCTTTCCCCCTTCTGATAACCAGGTGGCGAATCGCATCTCTGCATGTCTGGCAGACATATCAGTGTGGATGACGGATCACCACTTCAAGCTGAACCTCGGCAAGACGGAGCTGCTCTTCCTCCCGGGGAAGGACTGCCCGTTCCATGATCTCGCCATCACGGTTGACAACTCCATTGTGTCCTCCTCCCAGAGTGCTAAGAACCTTGGCGTGACCCTGGACAACACCCTGTCGTTCTCAACTAACATCAAGGCGGTGACCCGTTCCTGTAGGTTCATGCTCTACAACATTCGCAGAGTACGACCCTGCCTCACACAGGAAGCGGCGCAGGTCCTAATCCAGGCACTTGTCATCTCCCGTCTGGATTACTGCAACTCGCTGTTGGCTGGGCTCCCATCCTGTGCCATTAAACCCCTACAACTCATCCAGAACGCCGCAGCCCGTCTGGTGTTCAACCTTCCCAAGTTCTCTCACGTCACCCCGCTCCTCCGCTCTCTCCACTGGCTTCCAGTTGAAGCTCGCATCCGCTACAAGACCATGGTGCTTGCCTACGGAGCTGTGAGGGGAACGGCACCTCCGTACCTTCAGGCTCTGATCAGGCCCTACACCCAAACAAGGGCACTGCGTTCATCCACCTCTGGCCTGCTCGCCTCCCTACCTCTGAGGAAGCACAGTTCCCGCTCAGCCCAGTCAAAATTGTTCGCTGCTCTGGCACCCCAATGGTGGAACAAGCTCCCTCACGACGCCAGGACAGCGGAGTCAATCACCACCTTCCGGAGACACCTGAAACCCCACCTCTTTAAGGAATACCTGGGATAGGATAAAGTAATCCTTCTAACCCCCCCCAAAAGATCTAGATGCACTATTGTAAAGTGGTTGTTCCACTGGATATCATAAGGTGAATGCACCAATTTGTAAGTCGCTCTGGATAAGAGCGTCTGCTAAATGACTTAAATGAATAAATAACACCTATCAACAAGAAGACTAAATCCATGAGAGTGTATTAATTCCATATGGATGGTAATGTGTGTTTTTCTATGTGTGTACCAGTTATTTTTTGACTCAGGTAAGTCCCAGTGTCCGTTTACAGAAACACCTGTTCTCCCAGCTCTCAAAGCCTCCCACCTGCGTATCCGTTGGCAACAACATGGCCCCATTCACTCTAAAGCCAAATTAAACAAAAGACACAGAAACACACCTTACCTTCAGAGAAACTTAGGAGTCCAAGCTGATCCAATTAGAAGCTGTGTTTTGGGGTAGTAGTGGGAGAGAGTACTGTTACGATCATCCTCCTCCCAGCTCCCTCTCCCAGCTCTCTCTCTCTGTGTGTGTTCTCTGTCATCTTTGCATTATGTATCTATACAGTAACACAAACCTACCCCACTGGTTTACCCCCCCCCTCTCTCTCTCTCTCCTCCCCCTTCCATTGTTACTCCCTCCTTCCTTCTTGCTCACAGGATGGCGTTCCAGACTCGCTCAGTGTGTCACCTTCTGACCACACACACACACACGCACTTATACTGTATGTACACATGCATATGTATCATCCCCTTCCACACACACATACAGTACAAACACACGCTGCCATTTTGTATTGATCAGTTGACCCTGAAGTCAGTCAGTAGATTTACAACTACACTACATGAGATGTGACGCTGTACAACACACACACACACACACACACACACACACATCAAAATCAATCTCTCTGTGTCCTACTGTGACATCACCACAGCCAGAGGAAGAAGGGACAGGGTTCTGATAATGATGTGAAACTGAGAGAAGAAAAGAGAGAAGGAGAGAGGGAAAGGGAGAGAGCGAGAGAGAGCCTAACCCTTCTCAGCCCACCCTAGGTAACCTTTCCAGGTGAAACAACATGGGATGTATAACTCTAACTGTACAGAGTGAGAATGTTAGATTACATGAGCGGAGACCAAGCTGAGTCGGGTTACCTGTGTAATGGGGAATCGACAAAGGCTTGCATTAGGAGACCTCCACACAGCTCATATGAGCCTATAATTTCAACACTCCTTTTCCCCAAGGGAGTTCCTTTTTGGAGATGTCTAAAAGATAGGTAAGACAGAGGGAGTCTTGGGGCAATGTGAGGGTTGGCCAGTTCAGGGCTCTGACTGAGATAAATAATATCAACTTATCAATAGCACAGGTCAATAGGTCTAAAGGTACTGCCACATATTGATTATATATCTGTCAGTGTGTTCAGTGTCATGTTGATGCCCTGGAACAGAGCAGATCTAGACAAGACAATATTTGCATTATAATAAATATATGAAAAGGTTGAAAATGACTTTAAAATTAGGGTTAAAAAACATTTACCTCAGACTTGTAGATGTTCCGCTCTGCCGTCTGAAGCGTGAGCTGAGAGACTTCCTTCCTGAGGGTACAAAGAAGCATCACACCACCGGTAGAGACATCAGTATCACACTTTCATTTACATATACAGTGTGATGTGTCCCTAACAGCATCCTTTCCTTGTCTCCTTTCCTTTATGACCACTGTCTCGTTAGCAGTATTCCTCCTTCATGACCACTGTCTCGTTAGCAGTATCCCCCCTTCATGACCACTGTCTCGTTAGCAGTATTCCTCCTTCATGACCACTGTCTCGTTAGCAGTATTCCTCCTTCATGACCACTGTCTCGTTAGCAGTATTCCTCCTTCATGACCACTGCCTCGTTAGCAGTATTCCTCCTTCATGACCACTGTCTCGTTAGCAGTATTCCTCCTTCATGACCACTGTCTCGTTAGCAGTATTCCTCCTTCATGACCACTGTCTCGTTAGCAAATCAAATCAAATCAAATGTATTTATATAGCCCTTCGTACATCAGCTGATATCTCAAAGTGCTGTACAGAAACCCAGCCTAAAACCCCAAACAGCAAGCAATGCATGTGAAAGAAGCACGGTGGCTAGGAAAAACTCCCTAGGAAAAACTCCCTAGAAAGGCCAAAAACCTAGGAAGTCCTCTTCTGGCTGTGCCGGGTGGATATTATAACAGAACATGGTCAAGATGTTAAAATGTTCATAAATGACCAGCATGGTCAAATAATAATAATCATAGTAGTTGTCGAGGGTGCAACAAGCACATCCGGTGAACAGGTCAGGGTTCCATAGCCGCAGGCAGAACAGTTGAAACTGGAGCAGCAGCACGGCCAGGTGGACTGGGAACAGCAAGGAGTCATCATGCCAGGTAGTCCTGAGGCATGGTCCTAGGGCTCAGGTCCTCCGAGAAAAAGAAAGAAAGAGAGAATTAGAGAGAGCATATTTAAATTCACACAGGACACCGGATAAGACAAGAGAAATACTCCAGATGTAACAGACGGACCCTAGCCCCCCGACACATAAACTACTGCAGCATAAATACTGGAGGCTGAGACAGGAGGGATCAGAAGACACTGTGGCCCCATCCGATGACACCCCCGGACAGGGCCAAACAGGCAGGATATAACCCCACCCACTTTGCCAAAGCACAGCCCCCACACCACTAGAGGGATGTCTCCAACCACCAACTTACCGTCCTACGACAAGGCCGAGTATAGCCCACAAAGATCTCCACCACGGCACAACCCAATGGGGGGGAGGGGGCGCCAACCCAGACAGGAAGACCACGTCAGTGACTCAACCCACTCAAGTGACGCACCCCTCCCATGGACGGCATGGAAGAACACCAGTAAGCCAGTGACTCAGCCCCTGTAATAGGGTTAGAGGCAGAGAATCCCAGTGGAGAGAGGGGAACCGGCAAGGCAGAGACAGCAAGGGCGGTTCGTTGCTCCAGCCTTTCCGTTCACCCTCACACTCCTGGGCCAGACTATACTTAATCATAGGACCTACTGAAGAGATAAGTCTTCAGTAAAGACTTAAAGGTTGAGACTGAGTCTGCGTCTCTCACATGGGTAGGCAGACCATTCCATAAAAATTGAGCTCTATCGAAGAAAGCCCTACCTCCAGCCGTTTGCTTAGAAATTCTAGGGACAATTAGGAGGCCTGCGTCTTGTGACCGTAGCGTACGTGTAGGTATGTACGGCAGGACCAAATCGGAAAGATAGGTAGGAGCAAGCCCATGTAATGCTTTGTAGGTTAGCAGTAAAACCTTGAAATCAGCCCTTGCCTTAACAGGAAGCCAGTGTAGGGAGGCTAGCACTGGAGTAATATGATCACATTTTTTGGTTCTAGTCAGGATTCTAGCAGCCGTATTTAGCACTAACTGAAGTTTGTTTAGTGCTTTATCCGGATAGCCGGAAAGTAGAGCATTGCAGTAGTCCAGCCTAGAAGTAGCAAAAGCATGGATACATTTTTCTGCATCATTTTTGGACAGAAAGTTTCAGATTTTTGCAATGTTACGTAGATGGAAAAAAGCTGTCCTTGAAACAGTCTTGATATGTTCTTCAAAAGAGAGATCAGGGTCCAGAGTAACGCCGAGGTCCTTCACAGTTTTATTTGAGACGACTGTACAACCATCCAGATTAATTGTCAGATTCAACAGAAGATCTGTTTGTTTCTTGGGACCTAGAACAAGCATCTCTGTTTTGTCCGAGTTTAAAAGTAGAAAGTTTGCAGCCATCCACTTCTTTATGTCTGAAACACAGGCTTCTAGCGAGGGCAATTTTGGGGCTTCACCATGTTTCATTGAAATGTACAGCTGTGTGTCGTCCGCATAGCAGTGAAATTTAACATTATGTTTTCGAATGACATCCCCAAGAGGTAAAATATATAGTGAAAACAATAGTGGTCCTAAAACGGAACCTTGAGGAACACCGAAATGTACAGTTGATTTGTCAGAGGACAAACCATTCACAGAGACAAACTGATATCTTTCCGACAGATAAGATCTAAACCAGGCCAGAACTTGTCCATGTAGACCAATTTGGGTTTCCAATCTCTCCAAAAGAATGTGGTGATCGATGGTATCAAAAGCAGCACTAAGATCTAGGAGCACGAGGACAGATGCAGATGCAGTTAGCAGTATTCCTCCTTCATGACCACTGTCTCGTTAGCAGTATTCCTCCTTCATGAGCACTGTCTCGTTAGCAGTATTCCTCCTTCATGACCACTGTCTCGTTAGCAGTATTCCTCCTTCATGACCATTGTCTCGTTAGCAGTATTCCTCATTCATGACCACTGTCTCGTTAGCAGTATTCCTCCTTCATGATCACTGTCTCGTTAGCAGTATTCCTCCTTCATGACCATTGTCTCGTCAGCAGTATTCCTCATTCATGACCATTGTCTCGTTAGCAGTATTCCTCCTTCATGACCACTGTCTCGTTAGCAGTATTCCTCTGTTTCCTCTAGATGTTTCAGACTGCCAAGGCTGTGAAGGCAGCATGGTTTATTCTCAGTAGCAGAATGTGGTCTGAGAGGGCAGCTGAACAACCACACCGGTTTATACTGCATGGGAATATAAACAGACACAGAGGCAGGCGGGCGAGCAGACATTTACTCAATCAGTCACTGTCTTACTCAGGCACTGTCTCACTCACTCATTCATTCACTCAGTCACTGTCTTATTCGGTCACTGTCTTACTCAGTCACTGTCTTATTCAGTCACGCGCTCGCTCACTCACTCACTCGTATGTTCAGGAGACATAAGATTTGGCATGAGTCCTCAGATCCTCAAAAAGTTCTACAGCTGCACCATCGAGAGGATCCTGACTAGTTGCATCACCGCTTGGTATGGCAACTGCTCGGCATCCAACCGCAAGGCGCTACAGAGGGTAGTGCTTACAGTCTAGTACATCACTGGGGACAATCTTTCTGCCATCCAGCAGTAGGCTCCCAAGTGGCGCAGCGGTCTAAGGCACTGCATCTCAGTGCTAGAGGCGTCACTACAGACCCTGGTTCGATCTCGGGCTATATCACAACCGGCCGTGATCGGGAGTCCCATAGGGCGCACAATTGGCCCAGCGTCGTCCAGGTTAGGGGAGGGTTTGGCCAGGGTAGGCCATCATTGTGAAATAACAATTTGTTCTTAACTGACTTGCCTAGTTAAAAATATATATATACCAGGCGGTGTAGGAGGAATACCCTAAAAACTGTCAAAGACTCCAACCACCAAAGTCATAGACTGTTCTCTCTGCTACCGCATGGCAAGCTGTACTGGAGTGTCAAAGTCCAAAAGTCTCCTTAATAACAGCTTCTACCCCCAAGCCATGACTGCTAAACAGTAAATCAAATGGCTACCCAGACTATTTTCATTGACCCCCTTTTTTAGACTGCTGCTTGCTGTTTAGTATCTATGCATAGTCACTTTACCCCTACCTACAGTCATGTCCAAACGTTTTGAGAATGACACAAATATGAATTTTCACAAAGTTTTCTGCTTCAGTATCTTTAGAAATGTTTGTCAGATGTTACTATGGAATACTGAAGTATAATTACAAGCATTTCATAAGTGTCAAAGGATTTTATTGACCATTACATGAAGTTGATGCAAAGAGTCAATATTTGCAGTGTTGACCCTTCTTTTCCAAGACCTCTGCAATCCGCCCTGGCATGCTGTCAATTAACTTCTGGGCCACATCCTGACTGATGGCAACCCAATCTTGCATAATCAATGCTTGGAGTTTGTCAGAATTTGTGGGTTTTTGTTTTTCCACCCGCCTCTTGAGGATTGACCACAAGTTCTCAATGGGATTAAGGTCTGGGGAGTTTCCTGGCCATGGACCCAAAATATCAATGTTTTGTTCCCCGAGCCACTTAGTTATCACTTTTGCCTTATGTCAAGGTGCTCCATCATGCTGGAAAAGGCATTGTTCGTCACCAAACTGTTCCTGGATGGTTGGGAGAAGTTGCTCTCGGAGGATGTGTTGGTACCATTCTTTATTCATGGATGTGTTCATAGGCAAAATTGTGAGTGAGCCCACTCCCTTGGCTGAGAAGCAACCCCACACATGAATGGTCTCAGGATGCTTTACTGTTGGCATGACACAGGACTGATGGTAGCGCTCACCTTGTCTTCTCCGGGACAAGCTTTTTTTCCGGATGCCCCAAACAATCAGAAAGGGGATTCATCAGAGAAAATGACTTTACCCCAGTCCTCAGCAGTCCAATCCCTGTACCTTTTGCAGAATATCAGTCTGTCCCTGATGTTTTTCCTGGAGAGAAGTGGCTTCTTTCCTGCCCTTCTTGACACCAGGCCATCCTCCAAAAGTCTTCGCCTCACTGTGCATGTAGATGCACTCACACCTGCCTGCTGCCATTCCTGAGCAAGCTCTGTACTGGTGGTGCCCCGATCCCGCAGCTGAATCAACTTTAGGAGACGGTCCTGGCGCTTGCTGGACTTTCTTGGGCGCCCTGTTGCTTTCTTCACAACAATTGAACCACTCTCCTTGAAGTTCTGATGATCTGATAAATGGTTGATTTAGGTGCAATCTTACTGGCAGCAATATCCTTGCCTGTGAAGCACTTTTTGTGCAAAACAATGATGACGGCACGTGTTTCCTTGCAGGTAACCATGATTGACAGAGGAAGAACAATGATTCAAAGCACCACCCTCATTTTGAAGCTTCCAGTCTGTTATTTGACCTCAATCAGCATGACAGAGTGATCTCCAGCCTTGTCCTCGTCAACACTCACACCTGTGTTAACGAGAGAATCACTGACATGATGTCAGCTGGTCCTTTTGTGGCAGGGCTGAAACGCAGTGGAAATGTTTTTGGGGGACTCAGTTCATTTGCATGGCAAAGAGGGACTTTGCAATTAATTGCAATTCATCTGATCACACTTCATAACATTCTGGAGTATATGCAAATTGCCATCATACAAACTGAGGCAGCAGACTTTGTGAAAATTAATATTTGTGTCATTCTCAAAACGTTTGGCCACGACTGTACAGGTTACCTCAATTACCTCGACTAACCTGTACCCCCGCACAGTGATTCGGTACTGGCACCCCCTGTATATAGCCTCATTATTGTTATTTTATTGTGTTACTTTAAAAATCTGAATTGTTGGTTAAGGGCTTGAAGGTAAGCATTTCATGATAAGGTCTACACCTGTTGTATTCGGCACATGTGACATATAACATTGTAACATTTATGTATAATCTGTAATAAGAAAGGTACAGTACTTACATATGTTTGTGCAATCTGTAGTGAAGCAACAAGTCACAGCCATTACCCCTTACATCCACCAATAACAGATAGTCAGCCAGGGGTAGTCAGCCAGGGGCAGTCAGCCAGTAGCTTAACGGAAGCAGGGAAGTGGTTTGGGTTATAGATGACTTGACTGTCACAGTGTACAGACAGATATCTCGTGGCTGTGTGCAGATACAGTATCAGCCAAATGAGCCAATCTCAAAGTCTCCCCATGCTATCATGGACTATGGAAGGTTGACATTAGCCTATATCTATATCATGAATGACCAAAGTCCATGCAATGACAACACATAGGCAAACTTACTTGTCACCTATATATCACAGAAAAACAAAAAAGAGAAAAATATAATGTTTATGCAGAAACAGTTCAGTTTCAGGAGATGCCAATTAAGATAAATGGTTTGCTTTCTTGACAGTTCAATGTTTGTATAGGCCATTGTATAGGCTAGGCACCATCTCTGTTGACCACTACCCAAAAGCATTAGCTGTAAATGGAATGTTTTGGTGTCAGAGGCCCTGGGTTTTGCTTTGAGAGATTTCCCACCCAGCCAAGCAATAATCAATAGGGGAAACACTGTAGAGTCAGAGAAATCAGATGGGTGCTACACATTGGTAATGGATGAGGCGAGTTTCTGTTTCCACCCATGTACAGCTTTATTAGTGCTATATAAAATGTAAATGAAGATCTCTGCTGGACAGAGTAGCGCTGGTCTGGCTATGTGAGGGTATGATCCCAATGTTCACATCTGCAACTCCGAAATCTTTTCAGCCTCCCACCGCAGTCTCCTCCAGAATAATGGCTTCTCTGTCTATTGGGACAAATAGGATCGTAAATCATCAACCAACTCACATTGCCTTCATAGAGAACTGACAGATTCTTAGTATTTCCCGTAGGCTTCAGAGGATAAGATAACCATACCCCTTCACAAAGGCAATATTAGGCCTACTACAGGCCTATCAAATTAGCAGTTGCAAATGACATTAAACAGTTCATGGCACATGAGAAAATTGTAATACTGTTCTTGTTTCTCACCGACAAACTGGTTCGTAGAGAATGGAGACCACTATAGAGGTTGATACTCACTCATTGGAGAGGAGCGCCTGTGTTTCGTGGGGTTTCGAACAGCAGGTGGCGGTGAAGGACCTTTGTAGGCTACGTCATCGAAACCAGAAGGCAGGAAATAGATCACGTGACAATCCCGGATGTCAACAAACGATATCAACAACAGGGAAGTGTCAACGCTTCGTTGTTACAGATTTTACAATGGATTAACCGACATTTGATAATTACTTAATGTTACAGTCACTCGTGTACCTTCTGAAAGGAACTATGAGTGCGTTCTGTTGATTCTACGCTAGTTTAGCTTTTGACGAAGACTTTCAACATGAGGTCCGATTCTCCTCTCTCCAGCGTCAACGTAGTGCTTGTTATGGCCTACGGAAGTCTGGTAAGTCTTAAATGAATGTGTTCTCGTGTTTTTCCTTAATATAAAGAATGCTTGACAAAACTAGCTAGCTGTTGCGTTTCTCAGGACTCCTGTGTAATGGAATTAGCTTGCTAGCTACAGTATAGAGACAGGCAACACAGCAGAAGTGTCAAACAATGTGTAACAAAAAACAGGTTATATGACAGGCAATGAAGACGAACTGGGCACTTGTACGGAAAGCACACAACACAGTAAAATATAGCTAGCTTTTATTAAAGGTATAATTCTCCCAAATTACAAAATGACACATTGGTTTCCTTACCCTGTAAGTTGTGACAACAACCCACGCCTTGGTTTGATTCCCCTTGCTTTGGTTTTGTTTCTAAATGCTGACCTTTTAGCGTTTGTGGCACAAACCCCATTCAAGTCATGGGACCGATGTTAGTATTTTTTTGCGCATCACGTCCAAATCATCCGAAAGTATCTCAAATTGATTCTGAAGCTCATCAAAGTCACTTCTAGATGATTTGAACATGCTAAATGGGATTTGTGTCACATGCATTTGGAAACAGTGCCAGGGAAACTTAACTAAAGCATTGATTGCGGTCATACCATAGACTGCTTACAGGGTATTGACACCAAAATGTCATTTTGTAATTTAGGTGAACTAAGAATGTATCTATTGTGGACAGGGTTTACGTGAGATTTTAGGTTCAAAACGTTTTGCAACGGAATCCGACTAATGAATACCCCCAAGTGGAAGTGCATTCTCCAGAGTGATACCTGCAACTAATCATAACACAAACAATAATTCAAACGGACCAATAAGATGACACTTACAAATTATATGATTACTGTAATTGACTTTATGGAGGCACCTCCACCCTGTTACAGTACATGCAAGCTGTGTCAGAGTATGCTGAACAAAAATATAAACGCAACAATTTCAAAGATTTGACTGCGTTAAAGTTCATATATGGAAATCAGTCAATTTAAATACATTCAATAGGCCCTTACCTATGGATTTGACATTACTGGGAATACAGATATACATCTGTTGGTCACAAATACCTTTAAAAGAATGTAGGGGCGTGGATCAGAAAACCAGTCAGTATCTGGTGTGACCACCATTTGCCTCATGCAGAGTGGCACTGTTGATTGTGGCCTTTGGAATGTTGTCCCACTTCTCTTCAATGGCTGAACAAAGTTGCAGGATATTGGCGGGAACTGAAACACGTTATCGTACACATCGATCCAGAGCACCCAAACATGGTGACATGTCTGGTGAGTATGCAGGCCATGGAAAAACTGGGACATGTTCAGCTTCCAGGATTTGTGTACAGATCCTTGCGACATGGGGCTGTGCATTATCATGCTGAAACATGAGGTCATGGTGGTGGATGAATGACACAACAATGGGCCTCAGGATCTTGTCACGATATCGCTGTGCATTCAATATAATGCAATTGTGTTCATTGTACGTGGTTAGAGCGTTGGGCCAGTAACCGAAAGGTTGCTAGATCGAATCCCCGAGCTGACAAGGTAAAAATCTGTCGTTCTGCACCTCAACAAGGCAGTTAACCCACTGTTCCTAGGCCGTCATTGTAAATAAGAATTTGTTCTTAACTGACTTGCCTAGTTAAATAAAGGTTAAATAAATAAAATAAAAAAATTATGCCTGCCCATACCATAACCACACTGCCACCATGGGGCAGTCTATTCACAACGTTGACATCAGCAAACCGCTGGCCCACACAATGCCTTACAGGTGGTCTGCGGTTCTCTCTTCTAGGACACACTCCTCTGGATAGGTTGATGTCTCTTCTAGGACACACTCCTCTGGATAGGTTGATGTCTCTTCTAGGACATACTCCTCTGGATAGGTTGATGTCTCTTCTAGGACACACTCCTCTGGATAGGTTGATGTCTCTTCTAGGACACACTCCTCTGGATAGGTTGATGTCTCTTCTAGGACATACTCCTCTGGATAGGTTGATGTCTCTAATGTACAGAGGTCTGTGTCTCCAGGTGTTTGTGCTGCTGTTCATCTTTGTGAAGAGGCAGATCATGCGCTTTGCCATGAAGTCTCGTAGAGGACCACATGTACCCCTGGGCCACAACGCTCCAAAGGTAAGACACACACACACTCAGTCTGACTTATTTTTACATGACTTTTCTATACACGTGTTAATTTTCTCTACTTCCTTTGTCCTTTAGGAGCTGAGACAGGAGATAGACTCTCGTCTGTCCAAGGTTCAGGAGATCCGCTTTGAGCCGCGCCTGCTGTCTGAACAGGACGACAGACTACTGAGTGGCGGTGAGAGAACACATATACACACACCATGCAGATATCTTTTCTACCCATTCTTTAGCTACAGTAGCCTTCTGTGAACTAAAAAAGATGATCAATGTGTGTATTTTGCAGGTTGCTATGACTACCTGTACAGAATGAGGGCACTAGATGCCATAAGAGACTCTGGTAAGTCCTCTCCTGCCGTTTCACCCTGGCCTGTACATCTCACTGTCATCATCCCAGTCCAACAGCACCCCCTGCTGGGGCATTATGTAGTAACTATGGTATACTTAAGCAATAAGGGCTGTTCTTATGCACGACGCAACGCGGAGTATATGGATACAACTCTTAGCCGTGGTATATTGGCCATATACCACAAACCCTGTTGCTATTATAAACTGGTTACCAATGTAATTAGAACAGTAAAAATACAAGTTTTGTCATACCTGTGGTATACCACGGCTTTCAGCCAATCAGCATGCAGGGCTCGAACCACCCAGTTTATAATGCTGCACATCCTCTTCACCTACTGTACTACCTTATGAATCAGTGGCCTTCGACCTCTAGATCCATAACTCCAATTTGATCATAAAACATATTCTCATCTCCTGTCAGATATTCCGTTCAGTGAGTTGGGAGGGACTCCCACAGCTGTGACAGGGAGGAGATTCCGCGCCTGGCTTCTAGATCTGAGGAGTTCCCATTCCCTGTTCCGCAGCAGCCGCAGTTCCCTCATAGACACACTGCTGGAGGGCTACCACAACGCTCGCCACGGCACCGGGGTCAGTGTGTGTGTCTCTCTTGATTTTATCTGGGGGAGGGGGAGAGGAAGATGCCTGTGTCTCCACATGACATTGTGTCTGCCACTTACTGGTCTATAGTGTGTGACTCCTGTCTGTCTCTCTGTGTCTGAAGGTGTTTGGAGAAGCAGAGTTTGTCAAATACAAGGAAGCCCTGAACGAACTGGCCTCTGTGTGAGTATAGACACACACTGCCATTTATTTAAGCACTACTCATGTGTTTTAATGAAGGTTTTTCGTGTTTGACTCGAGTAGTTATTCTTCTCTCCCCAGTGTGAAAAGCCACTCCAGCTCCACCAGTCTGGACCAGCATCACCAGTTAGCAGCTAAAGACCTGACCAGTACCCCAGAGCCCACCCCCCCCTCTCCCCCCTCCCAGGTCACATACCTACCGTCAGCTGGGCAACGCACCAAACGACCAAAACACTTCCTGGAACTCAAGAACTTTAAAGACAAGTACAACACCTTGGAAAGCACATTCTGAGAACTACAATCTCCTATGGCATAACACGAGAAACTACAATTCCCTACAGCATACCTTGAGAAACCACAACTTGCTGCCTCTGACAACTGCAACTCCCTACAACCCTGAGAACTTACAACTCCCTAGAAAACAACCTGAAAACTACAACAACTTCTCTGCTACCACTTTAAATCTGCTTTGTTACGAGTACTGGACTCACTTTTCCTTCTCTATTTCCAAAGTAGATAGCCTAGTGAAAAAAAAATCTGTCGTTCTGCCCCTGAACAAGGCAGTTAACCCACTGTTCCTAAGCCGTCATTGTAAATAACAATTTGTTCTTTTCTGACTTGCCTAGTTAAATAAAAGATAAATTAAGGTAGTGATGATAAGTAGAGCTCCTGGAGGTGACAGCTCCTGGAGGGGACAGATACTGGGGTTTGTGGTTGGTGAGTTAGTTTAGTGAGAGACTTGTTAGTGCCAGCGGAGAGAGAAGAGACTTGGTAGGGTTGGTACTTGGTACAGTTGGGAAGACTGGAGCACAGCAGGATTAACAGTAGCATAGCACAGCAGTATAGGAATGACAGTAACATTACGCTGCCTTACTAGTCCTGAGGAAAAACACTGCCTACTATCTGTCATGCGTCTCACATAATAAATAGTGCACTAGATTTAAGCTTATTTGACCTTAAACATCGTTGTGAACTTTTGCACAGACTTTGCAGGTAGATCATCATGTAGGGCTATGCAAAAAGAGATGAGACCAGACAAGCTACATGCAGTTTCTATGCAGAATGCATTAATGCAGGGTTTCCCAAACTTGGTCCTGGGGACCCCAAGTGGTGCACGTTTTGGTTTCTGCCCTAGCACTACACAACTAACTCAAATAATCAACTAATCATTTAGCTTTGATTATTTGAATGAGCTGTGTCGTCCCGGGGCAGAACCTGAAACGTACATCTCTTTGGGTCCCCAGGGCTGAGTTTGGGAAACCCTGCATTAACGCACAGTGTTAGAGTAAGACTTGTTTATAGTGTGTTCAGTGCTAACTAAGCTATTGATGGACTAATGTTATAGCAGACCAGCGTTCCTCACAATGGCCCTGGACAGCTACAGTACAGGCTGTGCAGGCTTTTGTTCCCGCCTAGCACTAACATACCTCCAATCAAGATGATGAGTAGAATCCGGTTAGTCACTGTTGAGCTGGAACAATACAGCCTGTAACTCTGCAGGACCAGGACAGAAGAACTATGAATTATTCAAGTATTACTGCTAGACATTTCCAGTATTATTGTCCTGTTGCCAGCACTTGTTTAGGGCAGAGCCATGTATTTACATATATATTGCTCTGGTTTAGGGCTAGTGTTACAAGGAAATAAACATGCTACACAGTTTGACTGTTGTCCATTTGCTGCATAAAAATTGTACTTTTTATTGTACAATTCTTTTTTTTTGCAGATTTTTTTTTTTGTATTCCATTTTTAAAGATAATATGAATGCTTTATTCTAATTAATGAAGTGCCCTTTTTCCTGAATGGATGATTTTAATACAATTAACTTATTACGTGTCTGTATGGTTGAATACTAAAACCGTAATATATTCTTGAGGTGTGAGTTGGCTATATAGACTGGGTTCTAGTCCGATATATTCATAATGAGGTGTGAGTTGGCTATATAGACTGGGTTCTGGTCCGATATATTCATAATGAGGTGTGAGTTGGCTATATAGACTGGGTTCTGGTACGATATATTCATAATGAGGTGTGAGTTGGCTATATAGACTGGGTTCTAGTCCGATATATTCATAATGAGGTGTGAGTTGGCTATATAGACTGGGTTCTAGTCCGATATATTCATAATGAGGTGTGAGTTGGCTATATAGGCTGGGTTCTAGTCCGATATATTCATAATGAGGTGTGAGTTGGCTATATAGGCTGGGTTCTAGTCCGATATATTCATAATGAGGTGTGAGTTGGCTATATAGGCTGGGTTCTAGTCCGATATATTCATAATGAGGTGTGAGTTGGCTATATAGGCTGGGTTCTAGTCCGATATATTCATAATGAGGTGTGAGTTGGCTATATAGGCTGGGTTCTAGTCCGATATATTCATAATGAGGTGTGAGTTGGCTATATAGACTGGGTTATAGTCCGATATATTCATAATGAGGTGTGAGTTGGCTATATAGACTGGGTTCTGGTACGATATATTCATAATGAGGTGTGAGTTGGCTATATAGGCTGGGTTCTAGTCCGATATATTCATAATGAGGTGTGAGTTGGCTATATAGGCTGGGTTCTAGTCCGATATATTCATAATGAGGTGTGAGTTGGCTATATAGACTGGGTTATAGTCCGATATATTCATAATGAGGTGTGAGTTGGCTATATAGGCTGGGTTCTAGTCCGATATATTCATAATGAGGTGTGAGTTGGCTATAAAGACTGGGTGCCAGTCAGTTTCTGCTTTAACCAATCCCCACTCTCTTACAGCAGAAACAGACTGGTATGGTACCCAGGCTCATATGAATCGTCAGTGGAGTTATCTAAAGCACCTACAGATGTGGGACCAGGCTAGAGATTTATGGATTGAGTAATATTGATGTATGATTGTAGCACAATGCTCCTCCAATCAAATGTGAACAGCTTTAGAAGTGTGTTCGAATCTAATGGGTTGTGTGTATGATTGATGTATGATTGGGACCAGAGGAGGCTGGTGAGGAGAGTACGCCTCATAATGGATGGAATTGAATGGTAACAAACACATGAAAAAAAATCAAGTGTTTGATTTGTTTAATACCATTCCATTTATTCCGTCCCAGCCATTACTATGGCCTGATAATAGTGCTGAATAGGCTGCTTTGTTTTAATGGACTCCCCTGATCTATCCTCTGTGCATTGTAATACATACTGTAGCTGCCATTCCATTAAAGTGGTACCACTGGACCAGAGAGATTATTGACTGATGATGATATCTTGTGACATTGTTTTCAAAGAACATTTGAGATACAACTCAATTCTAGTGGTGTAGGCTACATTTCTCCCCCAAGAACACAAGTTGCTCATTTCTTTAATAGCCTTCATCTGTAAAAGGGGAACATGCCCAAGTGTTATGGCTTCATGTGCCTTTTCTCCCAGCACTTGTTGGTCTATCTTGTGACTCACCACCAGGGGGCGAACATTCACTATGCATAACCTACAGTGCTGCACAAACTACAGGACATAAACTACAGTACTGCACTATACATAAACTACATAATATATAATTCAATTATAATGAATTTAGATGTAATATAGAAATGTGAATGAGAATATTTGACTCACTAGTACCCCCTCAAAAAACATTAAAAAAAAAACAATTATTTTCATACATTTATTAAAAAACTAAAACAAAGTATATGTTGTTAGCACACACTAAAATGTCTACTGAAGTTGTATTTTCGCATAAATACATAAAGATGATTGTCAGGCCAAACATTCCTGTCTGAAGGATAAAACAAACAAAAGAAATCCCAGAGTAAGACTACAGGGATACCAAAGAATACCACATAAACAAATAAATATAGTTATGTACAAGAGCTGGTGATAGTGGATGAAACTTCAGGTAACTGAAATGCATGCAAAAATGTGGATAATGTCAACAAGACTTCTTGCAAGGTTAGTAAGTACTTGTCAGAATGAATCATCTTCATTTTCTTCAGACTTTAAAGTGACATCAGTATTGGTGAGGGGGACTTCTAATCCACACATATTAGACCAAACATCTCACTTTCTCAATGAACAAAATAACAAACATGGGCTTTAACTTTGTATTCAAACCATGACACATCACTGTGGCCGCTGCGTGACCATATAAGTATATTTACAAAAAGTCAAAGATTGTCTTCCTCCCTTTCAGGTGTCAAATAAAGAGGATTCTAACAGTGGACTCTAGGCCACAGACACAGGAAGTAGGTTAATGGGTTACAGAAGGGTTTGATGGAAAACTATATCCTCTATCCTTAATGTGTTTCTGCTTCTCCAATACCTATATACTGTAGCAACACTCCCTCTATCCTGCCTTGGTGCCATGGTAAAATGATGACAAACTGGTTGTATTCTGATCCATTAATACAGATTTCTTACCCTCCATCTCTCTTGCTCTCTCCGATCCCCCTCTCACTCGTCGGCCATTTTATTTCTCTGTTATGGCCCAACCTGGCATGGTTGCCTCCTCTCTGAGGCCAAAGTACTCGGTCTGTTATCAGACCCTCACTGACCACAGGGTACTGCTATCACACTGTCTCTGGTCCTCTCTCTCAGTAGTAAAGTCCTTCAGACTGACTTCAACAGATGACAATAGATTATGACACTGGGTTAGAAAGAATAAATCTGTCTGCTATGAATAAATAGACTTCTATTGTGAATCAACTCTATCAGTATATCTATCTACATCAAAGTCCATACACAATCCAAAACCGTACACACACACACACACACACACACACACACACACACACACACACACACACACACACACACACACACACACACACACACACACACACACGAGGAGGCTGGTGGGAGGAGCTATAGGAGGAATAAATGGAACGGTATGAAACACAGTAAACATATAGAAACCATTTTGACTGTTCCATGCATACCATTCCAGACATTACAATGAGCCCCTCCTCCTATAGCTTATCCCACCAGCCTCCTCTGACACACACACACATTGCATAGTGTCCTATCGAAGGAGTGTGGCCATGGGTGGTTGATGGTCGTGGCTGGTGGTCAGTTGATGTGATGTTGTGGTCACCTCAGTTTAAACTTCACACGTGTACTGTGATGTTGTTGTGGTCACCTCAGTTTAAACTTCACACGTGTACTGTGATGTTGTTGTGGTCACCTCAGTTTAAACTTCACACGTGTACTGTGATGTTGTTGTGGTCACTTCAGTTTAAACTTCACACGTGTACTGTGATGTTGTTGTGGTCACCTCAGTTTAAACTTCACACGTGTACTGTGATGTTGTTGTGGTCACTTCAGTTTAAACTTCACACGTGTACTGTGATGTTGTTGTGGTCACCTCAGTTTAAACTTCACACGTGTACTGTGATGTTGTTGTGGTCACCTCAGTTTAAACTTCACACGTGTACTGTGATGTTGTTGTGGTCACTTCAGTTTAAACTTCACACGTGTACTGTGATGTTGTTGTGGTCACCTCAGTTTAAACTTCACACGTGTACTGTGATGTTGTTGTGGTCACTTCAGTTTAAACTTCACACGTGTACTGTGATGTTGTTGTGGTCACTTCAGTTTAAACTTCACACGTGTACTGTGATGTTGTTGTGGTCACCTCAGTTTAAACTTCACACGTGTACTGTGATGTTGTTGTGGTATTTATGTGGTGGTGGTCTACTTCAGTCCGTTGTTGCTTAGCTTAGCAGGTTTGGTGTCGTTAGATTAGCCCCTTCTCCCTCGCTTTCACCAGTTCAGGACTTGGTCTCAATGATTTTGATGAAGGGAAGAGGCTTGTTGGACGAGTTGGTTGGCTTCAAAGGCTTACTGTGGAGGAGAGGGAGAAAGAGAGAGAGAACAGAGAGAACAGAGAGAGAAATGAGATCGATGCCAAGGTTTTACTCTGGGGAACACATTACTAGTGAACAGTTGAGGGACACTATGGGGATGTGCTGGGGTTAGAAGTGTGTGTGGAGGGCTGTGTGAGGCCAGGCGGATGTTTCTGGTCAGTCAGGGGAATGAGGGGCCAGGTGTGTGGCGAGTTGATGACAGGTCAGGTGTGTGGTGAGTTGATGACAGGTCAGGTGTGTGGTGAGTTGATGACAGGTCAGGCGTGTGGTGAGTTGATGACAGGTCAGGCGTGTGGTGAGTTGATGACAGGTCAGGCGTGTGGTGAGTTGATGACAGGTCAGGCGCGTGGTGAGTTGATGACAGGTCAGGCGCGTGGTGAGTTGATGACAGGTCAGGCGCGTGGTGAGTTGATGACAGGTCAGGCGCGTGGTGAGTTGATGACAGGTCAGGCGCGTGGTGAGTTGATGACAGGTCAGGCGCGTGGTGAGTTGATGACAGGCCAGGCGCGTGGTGAGTTGATGACAGGCCAGGCGCGTGGTGAGTTGATGACAGGCCAGGCGTGTGGTGAGTTGATGACAGGCCAGGCGTGTGGTGAGTTGATGACAGGCCAGGCGTGTGGTGAGTTGATGACAGGTCAGGCGTGTGGTGAGTTGATGACAGGCCAGGCGTGTGGTGAGTTGATGACAGGCCAGGCGTGTGGTGAGTTGATGACAGGTCAGGCGTGTGGTGAGTTGATGACAGGTCAGGCGTGTGGTGAGTTGATGACAGGTCAGGCGTGTGGTGAGTTGATGACAGGCCAGGCGTGTGGTGAGTTGACAGGTCAGGCGCGTGGTGAGTTGTTGACAGGCCAGGCGTGTGGTGAGTTGTTGACAGGCCAGGCGTGTGGTAAGTTGTTGACAGGCCAGGCGTGTGGCGAGTTGATGACAGGCCAGGCGTGTGGCGAGTTGATGACAGGCCAGGCGTGTGGCGAGTTGATGACAGGCCAGGCGCGTGGTGAGTTGATGACAGGCCAGGCGCGTGGTGAGTTGATGACAGGTCAGGCGTGTGGTGAGTTGATGACAGGCCAGGCGTGTGGCGAGTTGATGACAGGCCAGGCGTGTGGCGAGTTGATGACAGGCCAGGCGCGTGGTGAGTTGATGACAGGCCAGGCGCGTGGTGAGTTGATGACAGGCCAGGCGCGTGGCGAGTTGATGACAGGCCAGGCGCGTGGCGAGTTGATGACAGGCCAGGCGCGTGGTGAGTTGATGACAGGCCAGGCGCGTGGTGAGTTGATGACAGGTCAGGCGCGTGGTGAGTTGATGACAGGCCAGGCGTGTGGTGAGTTGATGACAGGCCAGGCGTGTGGTGAGTTGATGACAGGTCAGGCGTGTGGTGAGTTGATGACAGGTCAGGTGTGTGGTGAGTTGATGACAGGCCAGGCGCGTGGTGAGTTGATGACAGGTCAGGCGTGTGGTGAGTTGATGACAGGTCAGGCGTGTGGTGAGTTGATGACAGGTCAGGCGTGTGGTGAGTTGATGACAGGCCAGGCGCGTGGTGAGTTGATGACAGGTCAGGCGTGTGGCGAGTTGATGACAGGTCAGGCGTGTGGTGAGTTGATGACAGGTCAGGCGTGTGGTGAGTTGATGACAGGCCAGGCGTGTGGCGAGTTGATGACAGGTCAGGCGTGGTGAGTTGATGACAGGTCAGGTGTGTGTGTGAAAGAGAGCTTAAGTACTAATTTGTATATGAGGGGGCAGGTGTGTGCTGAGTTGATGACAGGTCTATGATGGGTGTGTGTCTGCCTGTGTTACTGGATGTGAATTACCTGTAGACAATCTGACAGGTCTATGATGGGTGTGTGTCTGCCTGAGTTACTGGATGTGAATTACCTGTAGACAATCTGACAGGTCTATGATGGGTGTGTGTCTGCCTGAGTTACTGGATGTGAATTACCTGTAGACAATCTGACAGGTCTATGATGGGTGTGTGTCTGCCTGTGTTACTGGATGTGAATTACCTGTAGACAATCTGACAGGTCTATGATGGGTGTGTGTCTGCCTGAGTTACTGGATGTGAATTACCTGTAGACAATCTGGGCGTGGCGGTCTGATGAGAGGTGCGAGTTTGACCTTTCACCTCCCAGGAAGTAGTCCATCTGATCATGCATCTCCCGGTTCTAAACACACACACACACACACACACACACACAGTTGAAGTCGGAAGTTTACATACATTTAGGTTGGAGTCATTAAAACTCGTTTTTCAACCACTCCACAAATTTGTTGTTAACAAACTATAGTTTTGGCAAGTTGGTTAGGACTTCTACTTTGTGCATGATTCAAGTCATTTTTCCAACAATTATTTACAGACAGATTATTTCACTTATAATTCACTGTATCACAATTCCAGTGGGTCAGAAGTTTACATACACTAAGTTGACTGTGCCTTTAAATGATATCCTGAAAATGATATCATGGCTTTAGAAGCTTCTGATAGGCTAATTGACATCATTTGAGTCAATTGGAGGTGTACCTGTGGATGTATTTCAAGGCCTACCTTCAAACTCAGTGCCTCTTTGCTTGACATCATGGGAAAATCAAAAGAAATCAGCCAAGACCTCAGAAAAAAAATTGTAGACCTCCACAAGTCTGGTTCATCCTTGGGAGCAATTTCCAAACGCCTGAAGGTACCACGTTCATCTGTACAAACAATAGTACGCAAGTATAAACACCATAGGACCACGCAGCCGTCATACTGCTCAGGAAGGAGATGCGTTCTGTCTCCTAGAGATGAACGTACTTTGGTGCAAAAAGTGCAAATCAGTCCTAGAACAACAGCAAAGGACCTTGTAAAGATGCTGGAGGAAACAGGTACAAAATTATCTATATCCACAGTAAAACAAGTCCTATATCGACATTACCTGAAAGGCCGCTCAGCAAGGAAGAAGCCACTGCTCCAAAACCGCCATAAAAAAGCCAGACTATGGTTTGCAACTGCACATGGGGACAAAGATCGTACTTTTTGGAGAAATGTCCTCTGCTCTGATGAAACATAAATAGAACTGTTTGGCCATAATGACCATCGTTATGTTTGGAGGAAAAAGGGGATGCTTGCAAGCCGAAGAACACCATCCCAACCGTGAAACACGGGGGTGGCAGCATCATGGTGTGGGGGTGCTTTGCTGCAGGAGGGACTAGTGCACTTCACAAAATAGATGGCATCATGAAGAAGGAAAATTATGTGGATATATTGAAGCAACATCTCAAGACATCAGTCAGGAAGTCATAGTTTGGTCGCAAATGGGTCTTCCAAATGGACAATGACCCCAAGCATACTTCCAAAGTTGTGGCAAAATGGGGCAAAAAGGACAACAAAGTCAAGGTATTGGAGTGGCCATCACAAAGCCCTGACCTAGAAAATGTGTAGACAGAACTGAAAAAGCATGTGCGAGCAAGGACAAACCTGACTCAGTTACACCAGCTCTGTCAGGAGGAATGGGCCAAAATTCACCCAACTTATTGTGGGAAGCTTGTGGAAGGCTACCCGAAACGTTTGACCCAAGTTCAACAATTTAAAGGCAATGCTACCAAATACTAACTGAGTGTATGCAAACTTCTGACCCACTCGGAATGTGATGAAAGATATAAAAGCTGAAATAAATCATTCTCTCTACTATTATTCTGACATTTCACATTCTTAAAATAAAGTGGTGATCCTAACTGACCTAAAACAGGGAATTTTTACTAGGATTAAATGTCAGGAATTGTGAAAAACTGAGTTTAAATGTATTTGGCTAAAGTGTATGTAAACTTCCGACTTCAACTGTAGGGTCAGAGGAAGTCAAACCCTACTCTGTGTTGCAGGCAAAAAAGACTACAGTTCAGAGCTACAGTAGCTGGTGAACAAAATACTACAAATCCCAGGTATGGTTAGTTGGTACTGACCTCTGCCTCCAGGAAAGCCACCTTCTCCTCCAGGTCTCTGATAACACGGTCCCTCTCCTGGATCACCATACGAGAGTTCTGCAGCTGTACACACACACACATCCATGTTATAGTCCTGTCATAGCATGTTATAGTCCTGTTATAGTATGTTATAGTCCTGTCATAGCATGTTATAGTCCTGTTAAAGCATGTTATAGTCCTGTCATAGCATGTTATAGTCCTGTTAAAGCATGTTGTAGTCCTGTCATAGCATGTTATAGTCCTGTTAAAGCATGTTATAGTCCTGTCATAGCATTTTATAGTCCTGTTAACCTCACTAGGGTAGGGGGCACTATTTTCACCTCCGGATGAAAAGCGTGCCCAAGGTAAACTGCCTGCTACTCAGGCCCAGAAGCTAGGATATGCATATAATAGAAAACACTCTAAAGTTTCCAAAACTGTTAAAATAATGTCTGTGAGTATAACAGAACTGATATGGCAGGCGAAAACCTGAGAAAAATCTATCCAGGAAGTGGGACTATTTTATGTTTGCAGTTTTCTATTGAATGCCATTACAGTATCCATTGACTTAGGACTCAAATTGCACTTCCTATGGCTTTCACTAGATGTCAACAGTCTTTAGAAATTGTTTCAGGCTTGTATTCTGAAAAATAAGAGAGTAAGACCACTCTGAATGAGTGGACACTGCAGTGTCCCAGAGGTTTTTCCATACGCGTGACCGAGAGCATGCTTTTCTTGTTTTCCTTTTATATTGACGAAGCTTTTGTCCGGTTGAAATGTTATTTTTTAGTCATAATAATCACAACCTGAGGATTGATTATAAACATCGTTTGACATGTTTCTACGAACTTTACTGATACTTTTCGTATTTTTCGTCTGTCTGTTGTGACTGCATTTGAGCCTGTGGATTACTGAACAAAATGCGGCAACAAAACGGAGGCTTTTGCATATAAAGAGGGACTTTATCGAACAAAATGAACATTTATTGAGTAAATGGGAGTCTTGTGAGTGCAACCATACGAAGATCATCAAAGGTAAGTGATACATTTTATTGCTATTTCTGACTTTTGTAACTCCTCTACTTGGCTGGTAACTGTTTGTAATGATTTGTCTGCTGGGCGCTGGTCTCAGATAATCGCATGGTATGCTTTCGCCGTAAAGCCTTTTTGAAATCTGACACCGTGGTTGGATTAACAAGAAGTTAATCTTTAAACCGATGTATAACACTTGTATGTTTTATGAATTCTTAAAATGAGTATTTCTGTTTTTGAATTTGGCGCTCTGCAATTTCACTGGATGCTGGCCGAGTGTCCCACACCCCCTAGAGAGGTTAAAACATGTTATAGTCCTGTTAAAGCATGTTATAGTCCTGTTAAAGCATGTTATAGTCCTGTTATAGTACTGTTGAAGCATGTTATAGTCCTGTTAAAGCATGTTATAGCATGTTATAGTCCTGTTAAAGCATATTATAGTCCTGTTATAGTACTGTTGAAGCATGTTATAGTCCTGTTATAGCATGTTATAGTCCTTTTAAAGCATGTTATAGTCCTGTTATAGCATGTTATAGTCCTTTTAAAGCATGTTATAGTCCTGTTATAGTCCTGTTATAAGTCCTTTTAAAGCATGTTATAGTCCTGTTATAGTCCTTTTAAAGCATGTTATAGTCCTGTTATAGTCCTTTTAAAGCATGTTATAGTCCTGTTATAGCATGTTATAGTCCTTTTAAAGCATGTTATAGTCCTGTTATAGTCCTGTTATAGTCCTTTTAAAGCATGTTATAGTCCTGTTATAGCATGTTATAGTCCTTTTAAAGCATGTTATAGTCCTGTTATAGCATGTTATAGTCCTGTTATAGCATGTTATAGTCCTGTTATAGCATATTATAGCATGTTATAGTCCTGTTATAGCATGTGTGCGTCTCACCTGTTCGATCATGTGTCTGACTTTCCTCTGCTGGCTCTTCAGCATGTCATCTAGATGATGGATCTTCTCCTTCAGAATGGCCAGCTCCTTCTCCAACTGCTCTGACCTGAGAATAACACACAGCGTGAGTAGCTGGGAACACTCCTCGTCTATATGTGTGTGTGTGTTTGTGTCTTGGTGTTTGTGTGTGAGCTCTGTGTCAACTCAAATCACGTACACAGATTTGCAGATGTTATCGCAGGTGCAGTGAAATGCTTGTGTTTCTAGCTCCAACAGGGCAGTGTGTGTATTTGTGTGTGTGTGTGTGTGTGCTCTGTTTATTGTCCTCCTCACCTCTGCTCCTCGTTCCTGCCCTCCTCTCTGATTTTGCGTAATTCCCTGAGTTCCTCCTCTCTGTTCCTCAGTGTGTCTCGTAGGGCTTGGCTCTCCTGCGCCATGCCTCCCAGCAGCCTCTGGAGCTCCTCAATCCTCTGGTCCTTCCTCTCACTACTCTCCTCCACCCCTTTCAGCTTCTCCTCCTGCTCCCCCAGACGCTGGCGCAGATCCACACCCTCAGCCTGCACAGGAAAAGGACAGAGTTAACTCATGAAACTATGACCTACAGCACTTTGGTGGGTGTGTGTGTGTGTGTGTGTGTGTGTGTGTGTGTGTGTGTGTGTATATATGTATGTATGTATGTGTGTATATGTGTATATGTATGTGTATGTATGTATGTATGTATGTATGTATGTATGTTTTACCTGCAGTCTCTCTCTCTCCTCCTGGTGTTTCTTCTCGGCCTCCTGTAGCTGAGCATACAGACGCTTACTGACCTCCCTCATCTTCGCCCTCTCCACCTCATCCTCCCCTCCCTGAAGACAGAGAGAAAGAAAGAGGGAATAAAGGAACTGTTTGTTTCCATAGATTTGAGTGAAGCTCCAAGAATCCACTAATATCCTGTTCATAAACTAATTCAGCCAACAGACTGATCAAAGCACTGTAAACTCCTGGCTCCCCCGGTTCAGGGAAGTACTGTATTGTATACGGTTGTGTACTACTGTATTGTAAAGCCTTGTACAGTAGTGTATAGTATAGTGTTCGTCTCGGGCCTAACACCACCCGTGCCAATAAATCCTCCAAACACCGTCTACTCTGGGATTATCACTTAAGTACAGTATTGTGTAGTACTGTATTGTGTAGTATTGTTTTGTATAGAATTGTGCAGTACTGTATAGTACTCTATTGTATAGTGTAGTATTGTATAGTGTTGTGTAGTATTGTATTGGTTTCTCAGTGTTGATTCTACTGTAGTGGGAGTGGCTCGGCCCTTTGTTTACACAGGTGGATCAGATTAATGACAATAGAGAGAGAAAGAGAGAGAATGAGAGAGAGAGAGAGAAAGAGAGAGAATGAGGAAACGCAAAATGCTAATATGCAAATAATTACAGAACAATCTATTTTTACATTTCAATGACAGAGGGAGAGAGTGAGAAAGAGTGAGGTGTGACTGTATGTGTCTGTGTGTCATAGCAGGGGTTACAAAGGGAGAGATTCTGATGTAAGCTGAACAAAGGCGAAAGTTTTCCACTCATATTTCATGCGTCATTCACACGCTGCACGCACACAAACGGTTAAAGTCAGCCCTATTCACTCTTCTGAAAAGGTTCCTGAATCCTGACATGAATAGCCTTGGGACCGCCCATTACCTGCTTGGCCCCAAGACTAAACCAAAGCTATTAAACAGGCAGTCATCTGGGGAATGTAGAACAATGGAGGGAGAAGAACACAGACACACTCAACAACACAGGAGGAGAGGAGGAACGGACTGTACCAGGCCTTCCAGATCTCTCTCCTGGGTGGTGTCCCTCTCCCTCACCTCTCTTTCTTCTTCTCTCACTCTCTCACCCTCTCTGTATTTGTGAATACACTCACACTAAAATGGACACACACACACACACACACACAAATGATCTCAGAACTGGGTCAGTCTAAGACTTGATATGTAGGTGTTAGACGCACACATAAGCTCTCACACACATTTAAGCTCTCACACACACACACACACACCCCACATGAACCTGTGTGTATAGGGCATGTGAAAAGCCCCTCACCTGCCCATCATCTTTAGCTCCTCCCTTTGAGGAAGAAGAGATGTTCTGATTGGAGGGAGTGCTGACTCTGTAGCCACTAGCAAGAAACTGGGGGGAGAGAAGGATGAAAAAAGAGGGAATAGTGAGGGATGGAGAGAACGAGAGGAGATATGAGACACACATTTAGGTAGAAGTGACACAAACAGGACATATTTCATATGTCATCATTAGGTATCAAAATGAATGATGACACTAAACAACTGCTTCCATAACAACCCGTGTACACATAAACATTATAAATGTGTTCCATAACAACACGTGTACACATAAACATTATAAATGTGTTCCATAACAACACGTGTACACAAACATTATAAATGTCTTCCATAACAACACGTGTACACATAAACATTATAAATGTGTTCCATAACAACACGTGTACACATAAACATTATAAATGTGTTCCATAACAACACGTGTACACATAAACATTATAAATGTGTTCCATAACAACACGTGTACACAAAACATTATGTGTTCCATAACAACACGTGTACACATAAACATTATAAATGTGTTCCATAACAACACGTGTACACATAAACATTATAAATGTGTTCCATAACAACACGTGTACACATAAACATTATAAATGTGTTCCATAACAACACGTGTACACATAAACATTATAAATGTGTTCCATAACAACACGTGTACACATAAACATTATAAATGTGTTCCATAACAACACGTGTACACATAAACATTATAAATGTGTTCCATAACAACACGTGTACACAAAACATTATGTGTTCCATAACAACACGTGTACACATAAACATTATAAATGTGTGCACATACCTTGTGTTGTCCTTTGTTCTTGGTTGCCATCTGTTCCCTCAGGGTCTTCAGACAGTATCTCACCTGAGCAACACACACACACACACACACACACACACACACACACACACACACCTGTTACTGACAGACTCACAGAGAGAGAGAGAAAGTGAGAGAGCGAGAATGTGTCTTACCTCCTGTATCTGGGAGACTTCATCTGACAACATCTTGAGGCTCTGCTGGTGTCTCTGCTGCTCCTGTCTACGATCCTCCAGATACACCTGCAACACATGGAATACAGACGCATTACACACACATTACACATTACACACCCTGGTAACACACACACCCTCAAACATTAAGCCCCACCCACCTTGATGACCTCAACCTGTTCAGCCTTCTCCTCAGAGGGTTTGATTGGTTCACGATTCAGAGCAGGCCTATCACTGGTTGGCTGCACCAGAGCAAACGCTCGTCCGATTGGCTGAAAAATCAGGGAGGGAGAGGAGTTTGTGATACTTGGAATAGTGTGAAAATATTTCCAATTCTCCAGCATGTGTGAACATGAAGAGATTCTGAGTGTGTTGACATGAATGTGTGAAAGGAGTTACGTGTTGCAACACTAGATTAGGTAGGACACTCAGTGACGGACCAACAGGATATGACATCAAGATGTTCCATTCAGTCCCATATACAGTAGTAGGTATGATATTCAGAATAGCACTGAGAATGTCTGACAGGTTACAAACTAATGGAGGTTCTGTGAAACAGAAGGGGAGTTGTAGAATGTATACAGCATTATAACACATCTGTCATTTAGGTCCACCGCTTCAAGAACAAACTCTGGAAACTATTTATCTGTGTATACAGGATTCCTGTGTTTGTGTGTGTGTGTGTGTGTGGACAGTGTTCCCGTGTGTGTGTGTGTGTGTGTGTGTGTGTGTGAGCAGTGTTCCTGTGTGTGTGTGTGTGTGTGTGTGTGTGTGTGTGAGCAGTGTTCCTGTGTGTGTTTGTGTGTGTGTGTGGACAGTGTTCCCGTGTGTGTGTGTGTGTGTGTGTGTGTGTGTGTGTGTGTGTGTGTGTGTGTGTGAGCAGTGTTCCTGTGTGTTTGTGTGTGTGTGTGTGTGTGTGTGTGTGTGTGTGTGTGTGTGTGTGTGTGTGTGTGTGTGTGTGAGCAGTGTTCCTGTGTGTGTGTGTGTGTGTGTGTGTATAAAGCCCCCATAATCAGCAGACATTACATTTAGCCCTGATTGCTATGGTGATCACCAACATTCCATAAACTCTAAACTTCTGTGGGACTGGTCAAAGAAAGAAAGAAGAGGGTTAGAGAGCGCGAGGGAGAAATAGAAAGCATGAGAGAGAGAGAGAGTTACACTGTATAAGTTTAGTAAGCTGGGCAGTGGTCTGTCTCTCCTCTCCAACATTGCTGTCTTAAGAACAGTCTTAAGAACAGTTTCAAGAGCAGTTGCATAAGACTCTGATGGAAACCGAATGGCAGCCATGACATTTTATGACCTGTTTGTGAGTCTGTGTGTGAACTAGCACCGTGTGTGTGTGTGTGTGTGTGTGCTACTCTTTTCTGATTCAACACACTATCAACGTGTGTTAGGGACAGTGATCCCAGCCATCCCCTGGTCCACTAAAACACACTAAAACCCTCAGCGATTTCAGAAGGGCTTAACACCATGTATGTATATTCATTTACAGTAACAGTGAAGGTTCAGAATTCTGTTCTGCCATGGACATTTGTCCACATAGTACACATAGTACACATAGGGATACAATTCCATCCATCCAGGGATGGAGTTCCATGACTTCCTTCCTGTCCCCTCTGTTGTAATTGTAGTAGTTGGCTAATGCAGACAGAATTCTAGGTGTGTGTTGAGGGTCTAGGTCTGGTTTAGAGGTTAGGGTTCTAGGTCATGGTTCTAGGTTCTTACCTTGCTCCTGGGTTGTTCTGTGATCCTCCCGGACTGGTTCTGCTGGTGGAGAGTCAGCCTCAGTCTCCTGCACCCATCCTGACGAACGAGACGAAGAAAAGATGAAATGAGAAGCGGTTACAAAGAGCCCGTTATGGGATGGCGAGAGAGAGAGGTGGGGGTAAGGAGGGAACTACTGTAAACGGAGGAGGGAAAAAAGAGGGAGGAGAAAATGAGTAATACTGTGTAGGACAGAGAGGAAGAGGGAAGGTGGGAGGGAGAGAGGGAGAGACTGACTGGAGGCCAGTACCCAGTAAACTAGTGTGTAGGACAGAGAGGAAGAGGGAAGGGAGGGAGAGACTGACTGGAGGCCAGTACCCAGTAATCTAGTGTGTAGGGAGCCTGTGGTTAGAGAGAGAGAGAAAGAGAGAGAACAGAAGCATAAAGTTGCTCAGAGACAGAATGTTCCATTTGAATGGCGTTCCAACTTGGAAAACCCAGAACTAGAGATCGATGCCAGCACCAATAGGAATCTCCATTAGAATTCCGGGAGACAGTGGGCAGAAAAACTGTACTGAAGTGGGAAGGAACATTTCCATGGTAACCAAGTCTCCCAGTAACCATAAACTAAACTATCTGGCTCCAAAACAATGCAACTCAGGAAGAGTTGGTCAGGGTGAAAACACACACACACACACACACACACACACACACAGTAATATACAGAAACCTAAACTCTCTTCTCACACACATAATACTGTTCCATGAGTCACTATGAGGGCAGTGAGGTCTGGTTGTGTCTCTCCTCTGGACAGGAAACCCCCATATAACCAGCTGAGAGGGGGGTGTGTGTGGTTGTGTGTGTGTGGTTGTATCTCTCACTGGACAGGGAACCCCCATATAACCAGCTGAGAGGGGGGTGTGTGTGGTTGTGTCTCTCGCTGGACAGGGAAGCCCCATGTGTGTGGTTGTGTGTGTGGTTGTGTGTGTGCATGAGGCTGAGGGAGCAGGGTTATAGAGATGATAAACCAGACTAACTGGAAACCAACAACACATCATGTTCTCTTTACTCTCCTCTGGACAAGGAACCCCCATATTACCAGCTGAGAGGGGGGTGCGTGGTTGTGTGTGTGGTTGTGTGTGTGCATGAGGCTGAGGGAGCAGGGTTATAGAGATGATAAACCAGACTAACTGAAAACCAACAACACATCATGTTCTCTTTACTCTCCTCTGTGTACATTTCTGTGTCCTGAAGTCTAAACTCAAGTTAACTCTGAGACAAGACAGACACAACAAATACTGTGGAGTTGTAAAGTGTTTGAACCCACAGAAACACACTGTGGTTAGCTACTGTTCCGCTGCATATTGACTGTGTTGTTTTGACCCATCCAGTCAGGCCAGTTAGGAGAGTTACAATATGTGAGGTATGTTGACGTTCTCTGTAGCTCTCTACCCTGCCAGCATTATGTTGGCGCACCAGAGTAGTGCATCACAAAGCCTCCTTTCATCAGCGGCCATTTTAAAACCATTACCCAGAAACCACCCACTAAATGTCTCATTCCTCACTACTGACTCACACTGACAGCCATCACAATGATGTAATGACACTTTGGACAAAAACTCCTCCGGACAGATATAAGTAGCACTACATTAAGTAGTATTCACCTGGTAATTACTCAGGAAGTATGTTTTAAGATTGGGTAGGTGATTTTCGGTATACTTACGTGAAAGAACACTTAACCAAATGGTATGTAGTAGTGCTTGTTTCAGTCAGTGAGGTAGCCATGGGCAGCGCCAGCGGGCATCTCTGGCACATACAGTACACAGTACCTACCAGGCCCGTGTGGATCAGGACAAATGAGGTAACAACAGGTATGTGTGTTGCGTAACGATGATGATTGTGTTGTTAGAGAGAAGTGGTGTATGACAGACAGACACGGGTACCACTGATTACCTGTTAGGACAGGACACACACTCAACAAAGACACATGCAGGAAAAGGAGAGAGGATGGAGAGAGGGAGCAGGGGAGGAGAGGACAAGGGAGTGGGAAGAGAGGGAAGATAGTGTCAAAAAGGGAGAGAGGGTGAACCTAAATTCTATCAGACTGCTGACTGAGCGCAAACAACCCTCCCCCTCTCCCTCTCCCCCCTCTCACCATCTCACCATCTATCTCTCAATTCTGTCTATTGCCACCTGACAGTAGGACTAATCCAGCAATATAAAGAAAGACAGAAAACAATGAGGGAGACAAAGACCAGCAGAGAGACAGAGAGAGAGAAGCGAGATAGAGAGTAGAGATTGAAATTGAATTGAGAAAGAGAGAGGGAGAGAGAGAGACAGAAAGAGAGAAAGAGTAGAGAGAAATAAAGAGAGAATGTTCTGTTAGAGGAACAGTAATGTGTCCCTAGAGACAGGTCCCCTGGCCTCTCATATAGAAACCATCATCGCCAAACCCACTGGCTCCAGGTCATCTATAAGTCTTTGCTAGGTAAAGCCCCACCTTATCTCAGCTCACTGGTGACCATAGCAACACCCACCCGTAGCACACGCTCCAGCAGGTATATCTCACTGGTCACCCCCAAAGCTAATTCCTCCTTTGGCCACCTTTCCTTCCAGTTCTCTGCTGCCAATGACTGGAACAAATTGCAAAAATCACTGAAGCTAGAGACCCATATCTCCCTCACTATCTTTAAGCACCAGCTGTTAGAGCAGCTCACAGATCACTGCACCTGTACATAGTCCATCTGTAAATAGGCCATCCAACTACCTCATCCCCATACTGTTATTTATTTTTTTGCTCCTTTGCACCCCAGTATCTCTACTTGCACATTTATCTTCTGCACATCTATCACGCCAGTGTTTATTTGCTAAATTGCAATTATTTCACCACTATGGCCTATTTATTGCCTTACCTCCCTTATCTTACCTCATTTGCACACACTGTATATAGACTTTTTTTCTCTATTGTGTTATTGATTGTATGTTTGTTTATTCCATGTGTAACTCTGTGTTGTTGTATGTTGTCGAAACTGCTTTGCTTTATCTTGGCCAGGTCGCAGTTGTAAATGAGAACTTGTTCTCAACTGGCCTACCTGGTTAAATAAAGGTGAAATAAATCAAATAAAATAGAGAAGCAGACAAAGGTTCATCTAATCCACCACCAAACAGACACACCTTGGCCTACTCTGTACACTATCACAAACAACAAGGATCGGGTAATGGCAGCCATCCACAGGGAAAACAGACTATGGCGACACAGACCCAGTCTGCTGCCCAGAGACCCAGTCTGCTGCCCAGAGACCCAGTCTGCTGCCCAGAGACCCAGTCTGCTGCCCAGAGACCCAGTCTGCTGCCCAGAGACCCAGTCTGCTGCCCAGAGACCTAGTCTACCATTATAATAGAGCAGTAATGTAAAACCAGACTCAGCATGGTCTACAGCCACAAGGGATCATAGGACATTGACAAGGCTTTTGTTTGTGACTGTGGTGTCAGCAGAGAGGGAGAGACAGATAGAGAGTAGAGAGAGAGAGTAGAGAGAGAGAGAGAGTAGAGAGACAGAGATAGAGTAGAGAAAGAGATAGTAGAGAGACAGAGATAGAGTAGATCAAGAGAGTAGAGAGAGAGTAGAGAGAGGGAGAGAGAGAGTAGAGAGAGTAGAGAGACAGAGATCGAGTAGAGAAAGAGTAGAGAGACAGAGATAGAGTAGAGAGAGAGTAGAGAGAGGGAGAGAGAGAAAGTAGAGAGAGAGGGAGAGACAGGCAAAGCAGAACAAAGGAATAGAGGGAGAGCTGTGTGATAGAGGCTGAATGACTCTTTCCACCCCTACACTGGAAACAGCAGACTACCTGCTTACACCAGTTGATAGGAGAGTGGAATAGAGACCCATATAAACAACATCAACACAGACAAATGTCAGTAAGAGCTCAGCGTTCAGTACTGTCCCTCCTCTGTCATAAACAGAACCTGAGAGAGCTGTAAACAGAGGTAGTGGAACAGGTATCAGGACCACATCACCTAGTACCTATGTTCCAGGCAGTACCACATCACCTAGCACCTACGTTCCAGTCAGTACCACATCACCTAGCACCTACGTTCCAGTCAGGACCACATCACCTAGCACCTACGTTCCAGTCAGTACCACATCACCTACGTTCCAGTCAGTACCGCATCACCTAGCACCTACGTTCCAGTCAGGACCACATCACCTAGCACCTACGTTCCAGTCAGTACCACATCACCTACGTTCCAGTCAGTACCGCATCACCTAGCACCTACGTTCCAGTCAGGACCACATCACCTAGCACCTACGTTCCAGTCAGTACCACATCACCTAGCACCTACGTTCCAGTCAGTACCACATCACCTAGCACCTACGTTCCAGTCAGGACCACATCACCTAGCACCTACGTTCCAGTCAGGACCAAATCACCTAGCACCTACGTTCCAGTCAGTACCACATCACCTAGTACCTACGTTCCAGTCAGTACCACATCACCTAGTACCTACGTTCCAGTCAGTACCACATCACCTAGCACCTACGTTCCAGTCAGTACCACATCACCTAGCACCTACGTTCCAGTCAGGACCACATCACCTAGCACCTACGTTCCAGTCAGTACCACATCACCTAGCACCTACGTTCCAGTCAGGACCGCATCACCTAGCACCTACGTTCCAGTCAGTACCACATCACCTAGCACCTACGTTCCAGTCAGTACCGCATCACCTAGCACCTACGTTCCAGTCAGTACCACATCACCTAGCACCTACGTTCCAGTCAGTACCACATCACCTAGCACCTACGTTCCAGTCAGTACCACATCACCTAGCACCTACGTTCCAGTCAGTATCACATCACCTAGCACCTACGTTCCAGTCAGTACCACATCACCTAGCACCTACGTTCCAGTCAGTACCACATCACCTAGCACCTACGTTCCAGTCAGTACCACATCACCTAGCACCTACATTCCAGTCAGTACCACATCACCTACATTCCAGTCAGTACCACATCACCTAGCACCTACGTTCCAGTCAGTACCACATCACCTAGCACCTACATTCCAGTCAGTACCACATCACCTAGTACCTACATTCCAGTCAGTACCACATAACCTAGCACCTACGTTCCAGTCAGTACCACATCACCTAGCACCTACATTCCAGTCAGTAGCACATCACCTAGCACCTACGTTTCAGTCAGGACCACATCACCTAGCACCTACGTTCCAGTCAGTACCACATCACCTACATTCCGGTCAGTACCACATCACCTACGTTCCAGTCAGTACCACATCACCTAGCACCTACGTTTCAGTCAGGACCACATCACCTAGCACCTACATTCCAGTCAGTACCACATCACCTAGCACCTACGTTCCAGTCAGTATCACATCACCAAGTACCTATGTTCCAGTCAGGACCACATCACTTAGCACCTACGTTCCAGTCAGTACCACATCACCTACGTTCTGGTCAGTACCACATCACCTAGCACCTACGTTCCAGTCAGCACCGCATCACCTAGCACCTACGTTCCAGTCAGTACCACATCACCTAGCACCTACGTTCCAGTCAGTACCGCATCACCTAGCACCTACGTTCCAGTCAGTACCACATCACCTAGCACCTACATTCCAGTCAGTACCACATCACCTAGTACCTACATTCCAGTCAGTACCACATAACCTAGCACCTACGTTCCAGTCAGTACCACATCACCTAGCACCTACATTCCAGTCAGTAGCACATCACCTAGCACCTACGTTTCAGTCAGGACCACATCACCTAGCACCTACGTTCCAGTCAGTACCACATCACCTACATTCCGGTCAGTACCACATCACCTACGTTCCAGTCAGTACCACATCACCTAGCACCTACATTTCAGTCAGGACCACATCACCTAGCACCTACATTCCAGTCAGTACCACATCACCTAGCACCTACGTTCCAGTCAGTATCACATCACCAAGTACCTATGTTCCAGTCAGGACCACATCACTTAGCACCTATGTTCCAGTCAGTACCACATCACCTACGTTCTGGTCAGTACCACATCACCTAGCACCTACGTTCCAGTCAGCACCGCATCACCTAGCACCTACGTTCCAGTCAGTACCGCATCACCTAGCACCTACGTTCCAGTCAGTACCACATCACCTAGCACCTACGTTCCAGTCAGTACCACATCACCTAGCACCTACGTTCCAGTCAGTACCACATCACCTAGTACCTACGTTCCAGTCAGTACCACATCACCTAGCACCTACGTTCCAGTCAGTATCACATCACCTAACACCTACGTTCCAGTCAGGACCACATCATCTAGCACCTACGTTCCAGTCAGTACCACATCACCTAGCACCTACGTTCCAGTCAGTACCACATCACCTAGCACCTACGTTCCAGTCAGTACCACATCACCTAGCACCTACGTTCCAGTCAGTGCCACATCACCTAGCACCTACGTTCCAGTCAGTATCACATCACCTAGCACCTACGTTTCATTCAGTACCACATCACCTACGTTCCAGTCAGTACCACATCACCTAGCACCTACATTCCAGTCAGTACCACATCCCCTAGCACCTACGTTCCAGTCAGTACCACATCACCTAGCACCTACGTTCCAGTCAGGACCACATCACCTAGTACCTACGTTCCAGTCAGTACCACATCACCTAGCACCTACGTTTCATTCAGTACCACATCACCTAGCACCTACGTTCCAGTCAGTACCACATCACCTACATTCTGGTCAGTACCACATCACCTACGTTCCAGTCAGCACCACATCACCTAGCACCTACGTTTCAGTCAGGACCACATCACCTACGTTCCAGTCAGTACCACATCACCTAGCACCTATGTTTCAGTCAGGACCACATCACCGAGCACCTATGTTCCAGTTAGTACCACATCACCTAGCACCTACGTTCCAGTCAGTATCACATCACCAAGTACCTATGTTCCAGTCAGGACAACATCACCTAGCACCTACGTTCCAGTAAGTATCACATCACCTAGCACCTACGTTCCAGTCAGTACCACATCACCTAGCACCTACGTTCCAGTCAGTACCACATCACCTACATTCCGGTCAGTACCACATCACCTACGTTCCAGTCAGTACCACATCACCTAGAACCGACGTTTCAGTCAGGACCACATCACCTAGCACCTACATTCCAGTCAGTACCACATCACCTAGCACCTACGTTCCAGTCAGTATCACATCACCAAGTACCTATGTTCCAGTCAGGACCACATACTTTAGCACCTACGTTCCAGTCAGTACCACATCACCTACATTCCGGCCAGTACCACATCCCCTATGTTCCAGTCAGTACCACATCACCTAGCACCTACGTTCCAGTCAGAACCGCATCACCTAGCACCTACGTTCCAGTCAGTACCACATCACCTAGCACCTACGTTCCAGTCAGTACCGCATCACCTAGCACCTACGTTCCAGTCAGTACCACATCACCTAGCACCTACGTTCCAGTCAGTACCACATCACCTAGCACCTACGTTCCAGTCAGTACCACATCACCTAGCACCTACGTTCCAGTCAGGACCACATCACCTAGTACCTACGTTCCAGTCAGTACCACATCACCTAGCACCTACGTTCCAGTCAGTACCACATCACCTAGCACCTACGTTCCAGTCAGTACCACATCACCTAGCACCTACGTTCCAGTCAGTACCACATCACCTAGCACCTACGTTTCAGTCAGGACCACATCACCTAGCACCTACGTTCCAGTCAGTACCACATCACCTACATTCTGGTCAGTACCACATCACCTACGTTCCAGTCCGTACCACATCACCTAGCACCTACGTTTCAGTCAGGACTACATCACCTACATTCCAGTCAGTACCACATTACCTAGCACCTACGTTTCAGTCAGGACCACATCACCTAGCACCTACGTTCCAGTCAGTATCACATCACCTAGCACCTACGTTCCAGTCAGGACCAATATCACCTAGCACCTACGTTCCAGTCAGTACCACATCACCTAGCACCTACGTTCCAGTCAGTACCACATCACCTAGCACCTACATTCCAGTCAGTACCACATCACCTAGCACCTACGTTTCAGTCAGTACCACATCACCTAGCACCTACGTTTCAGTCAGGACCACATCACCTAGCACCTACGTTCCAGTAAGTATCACATCACCTAGCACCTACGTTCCAGTCAGGACCATATCACCTAGCACCTACGTTCCAGTCAGTACCACATCACCTAGCACCTACGTTCCAGTCAGTACCACATCACCTAGAACCTACGTTCCAGTCAGTACCACATCACCTAGAACCTACGTTCCAGTCAGTACCACATCACCTAGAACCTACGTTCCAGTCAGTACCACATCACCTAGCACCTACATTCCAGTCAGTACCACATCACCTACGTTCCAGTCAGTACCACATCACCTAGCACCTACGTTCCAGTCAGTACCACATCACCTAGCACCTACATTCCAGTCAGTACCACATCATCTAGTACCTACATTCCAGTCAGTACCACATCACCTAGCACCTACGTTCCAGTCAGTACCACATCACCTAGCACCTACATTCCAGTCAGTACCACATCACCTAGCACCGACATTCCAGTCAGTACCACATCACCTAGCACCTACGTTCCAGTCAGTTCCACATCACCTAGCACCTACGTTCCAGTCAGGACCACATCACCTAGTACCTACGTTCCAGTCAGTACCACATCACCTAGCACCTACGTTTCAGTCAGTACCACATCACCTAGCACCTACATTCCAGTCAGTACCACATCACCTAGCACCTACGTTTCAGTCAGGACCACATCACCTAGCACCTACGTTCCAGTCAGTACCACATCACCTAGCACCTACGTTCCAGTCAGTACCACATCACCTAGCACCTACGTTCCAGTCAGTATCACATCACCTAGTACCTACATTCCAGTCAGTACCACATCACCTAGCACCTATGGGAGAAAACCCTCTTCCTCTGTATTGCATTCCATAGGAGAGAATGAACCATCCATAACCAATCTTACTGTTTGTGTGTGTGAGAGAGAGAGTGTTAAATCTTATAAATCTGTCTCCAGTTAACCTCCGGAGTGGTCTGATTCCCATACCCGAGTTCAGGTGTGATGTGTGCAGTGAGGGGTGAGGAATGAGGAACGAGGGGTCAGGTAGAGCGAGACACATCAGAAAACGAGGGAGCAGAGAACAAACATTCTCTCAGACATTCCTATACAATCACTGGTGCAGTGTTACAGTCAGAAGGGAATACAACAGATGGCCTAGAGTTAACGCCAGGACAAAAGGGATTCCAGTTGAAGAGAAGCTGTAAGACCTGCACACGGGTAAATAAGACGAGCACACGGGTAAATAAGACGAGCACACGGGTAAATAAGACCTGCACACGGGTAAATAAGACGAGCACACGGGTAAATAAGACGTGCACACGGGTAAATAAGACCTGCACACGGGTAAATAAGACCTGCACACGGGTAAATAAGACCTGCACACGGGTAAATAAGACCTGCACACGGGTAAATAAGACCTGCACACGGGTAAATAAGACCTGCACACGGGTAAATAAGACGAGCACACGGGTAAATAAGACGAGCACACGGGTAAATAAGACCTGCACACGGGTAAATAAGACCTGCACACGGGGTAAATAAGACCTGCACACGGGTAAATAAGACCTGCACACGGGTAAATAAGACCTGCACACGGGTAAATAAGACCTGCACACGGGTAAATAAGACCTTCACACGGGTAAATAAAGAAAGTGTTATGTGCATTGTCTGTTCTTTCCTCTGGGGGTACTAGGTGATAAATCTGTACAAATAATGACAGAGTTATGGTCTCCTGTGGAATGAGTTCTAGGCATGTACCTATTCATCTTTACTGAGGGAGTAGTACTTTCTACCCTAGCAACATACATACTTAGCAACAAGACCTGCATGAGTTACTGCTTCCTATAGTGTGGAAATGGAATGAGGTTGTCTTGTTTAGTGTCTGAGTTACTGCTTCCTATAGTGTGGAAATGGAATGAGGTTGTCTTGTTTAGTGTCTGAGTTACTGCTTCCTATAATGTGGAAATGGAATGAGGTTGTCTTGTTTAGTGTCTGAGTTACTGCTTCCTATAGTGTGGAAATGGAATGAGGTTGTCTTGTTTAGTGTGTGAGTTGATGCTTCTTCTACTAGTTCCTGGTGGTGGGAAGACTGTTTCTGGTTCCTCCTCATAGATGAGTCAGAAGGTCATGTCTTGCACAGTTCCAGACAGTGATGTCACATTCTCCATAGCGAGGTAATGGGGAGGAATGGGTGAGCTCAGTAAACATGAGGAATCAGGGTGGATCATGAGGCATTATTTAAAAAGTAGGAATGCTGACAAAAGCCTAGTGACGGAAAATAAGAGAATTACCAAAACTCTGGTGACTGGATGGATGTTATATTTAAGAATGAATGAGAGTGTGGATTAATAGATAGTCATGAGGAATGTACTGGCTGTTCTGTCAATGTTCTGCATAATATCAATACTCACTCTCACACAGAGTTCCTTCTATCCAGGCATAGTTCAACTACAGCTGGAGGGCACACATACCTGCATACACACACAAACACACCCTTCATTGTTGCAATTTGGGAACATTTATTTTCCTTATATTTCGCAGTCCTCCTCTTCTCATAACTTTTAGCCTAAATGGACTTTAAAAGGTCTTTCACAAGGCTATAGCACAGAATCAGCCCGTCCTCCTATATTTATTCCATGTTGTTGTATCTCCCTGGTCTTAATAACCATATTCCTCCTATATTTATTCCATGTTGCTGTATCTCCCTGGCCTTAACAACCATATTCCTCCTATATTTATTCCATGTTGCTGTATCTCTCTGGCCTTAATAACCATATTCCTCCTATATTTATTCCATGTTGTTGTATCTCCCTGGTCTTAATAACCATATTCCTCCTATATTTATTCCATATTGCTGTATCTCCCTGGCCTTAATAACCATATTCCTCCTATATTTATTCCATGTTGCTGTATCTCTCTGGCCTTAATAACCATATTCCTCCTATATTTATTCCATGTTGCTGTATCTCCCTGGTCTTAATAACCATATTCCTCCTATATTTATTCCATGTTGCTGTATCTCCCTGGCCTTAATAACCATATTCCTCCTATATTTATTCCATGTTGCTGTATCTCCCTGGTCTTAATAACCATATTCCTCCTATATTTATTCCATGTTGCTGTATCTCCCTGGCCTTAATAACCATATTCCTCCTATATTTATTCCATGTTGCTGTATCTCCCTGGTCTTAATAACCATATTCCTCCTATATTTATTCCATGTTGTTGTATCTCCCTGGTCTTAATAACCATATTCCTCCTATATTTATTCCATGTTGTTGTATCTCCCTGGTCTTAATAACCATATTCCTCCTATATTTATTCCATGTTGCTGTATCTCCCTGGTCTTAATAACCATATTCCTCCTATATTTATTCCATGTTGTTGTATCTCCCTGGTCTTAATAACCATATTCCTCCTATATTTATTCCATGTTGCTGTATCTCCCTGGTCTTAATAACCATATTCCTCCTATATTTATTCCATGTTGTTGTATCTCCCTGGTCTTAATAACCATATCAGATACAATAAGTCAAGAATGTGGGTGTAGAATGTTTGTTGTTCCATTGTATCTGATAAGGACGACGTTGTATTAGGGGGTGATTCTAATTTGAGAGCTGCATCGTTCCCACACCCCTAGTTGTTTATGTTCAAATATAAAACAAGATAAACCCGACTAGCATGAACAAAGCATAGGTTATGTATATAGCCGTGTGCTTCATCATTTGACTGTGTACCTTGACCTTATAATCCAGTTTTATAGCCCTATACCATGCTGATAGGTAAGTTAAGTTCTTAAATTCTGATAGGCTGTTGCTCCTGGTCGAGGTTACCTACAGGCACATATCTAGGATCAGTGTATCATTCTTAAGTCCAAACCTTGACCAAAGGGAATGAAAAGTTAAGGGCCAACATCATGCTAGTGCTGATAGCTGTTGTATGGCTCTGCAGGAGACTGTGTTTATCTGGTGAACGTGTCATGTTGTGGGCCAATGGTCAGGCCCCAGATAGAACACAGACCATCATCAGAGCCATTTGTCTAACAGGGTCAATGATTAACCTTCTCCAGCCAGACAGGAGATTAAGAGCTTCTATACCAGGGATAATGACTGGTGATGTAAACATGTAGGTGGAGCAGAGCTCAAAGGACCTTATAAGGTTGTATAAGCCTGGTTCTCAGTCTGGATGTAGTGTGCCTGCCCTGTGGATCACTGGTTCAATGCCCCTCACAGATGTGTTACACCCTAAATCACTACAATTATGGTACATGACAATGTCTAACGGGCATAGAGCAGGGGTGTCAAACATACGGCCTGGATCCCGCCCGCGATGGGGACCAATCCTGCCCACTGCTGGTTTAAGGAAAAATAAAAAATGAAAGTGTTTCTTTTTGGGGGGGGGGGGGCAAACACAATATACTTTAAAATGACTAAAAGCAAATAATGGACCTACATTCATACAGTCTAATAATCACAGAGGAAGGAGGAAGACCGAATGCGCCCCCGCGGGACAAAATGAGTTTGACACCCCTGGCATAGAGAGAGGACACTGAGGAAGCTGTCTTACTGTAGGGTAAGTAGGCTAGTCTTCTGGCTGACACTACTGTAAGCCCTACATGAAGATGCTCACTTGTGACAGCAGTCTGGTCCCTCTGGCCAGATCACAGATGTTATTTGGGCTAATATGGTGCGTGCGTGCGTGCGTGCGTGTGTGTGAGCCTGATAAGACTTCAGTCAGGAGGATCTAAGACCAATACTCAGAAGGAAATTCATCTCTTCTTGCTTATTCTTACTTTGGGACACAAAATGATACCACTAAAGTAAGGTATTGTGCTATCGGTTAAATTAAATATTGTAATTGATCTCAGATTATAATGTAAAACATATTTGCATATCCAACAGGTTGGCATGAATAAATGAAAAAAATATATTTTTAAAAAAGTGTGAAAAATAAAGCAGCCACACATAGTGATAACATAACATAACCTTTGACACACGTCAGTGGCGCCTCTCCGTCTGCCTGCCTCTCCGTCTGCCTGCCTGCCAGACTGTCTAGCCATCCGGAACGCAGTGACAAGGATAGTAAAACATGTTCACTTAAATAGTTTTTGTCTTACCGCTGTTCTCTCATCAGCTCTGATGTCCTCAAATGTACACAGACTCCGCGTTACCCCGTTCATCTTCACACAGATAAGATAATTATATAGCTCAAATATGAAAGAGTTGTTCAACGTTGCTTATATAGAATTATTTTCTCTAAACAAACAGGGAAAACGGGTTTTCGTCCTCTTGTCTCCCTCTTGCCCTCGCAGACGGAAGATCACGGTTGATTTGAACAACAGTCGACGCTGCTCTTTACTACCTGTTTAATCAGGCAGTTCCCTCCACTCCCGCCCTCCCTCAGGAATGTATGCGCGTGACCTCAGTGCACAGGCAGCAAAGACGTTGAATAACTAAAGATAGTTCACTCAGGACGTTAACCATCGAACAAAAAATGATCAGTTCCTGTCTACTTAAGGGGGTGGCTCTCCCATAGACACCAATACGAAAGCAGCTGGGTCTGGTATTCTTCTTAGTTCATTGACGTCCATGAAACAGAACAAAATAGGGAGTGGGATGTCTCGCTGCCTCTTCTTTCTCTGTAGCCAGCTCGCTCTGTCTCACGTCACGCCCCCGCGCTGCGCGCTACAACTGAAAAAGTCAGAGGAGCGCGGACTACGCAGGTAAATACCTATCAGATAGCAAAAGAATAAAACTCAATCTCTTTCCATCCGAAACTCAATCTCATACCATGCCGATCACATATTAGGAAAATTGTTAGGAAAATTACGATTTTATTTCAGTTGAGTATTGCATTCAGGTTTGAGGGACACAAATAATGTTGTTCCACAGACAAATAGGATACTCATGACCACAAAAACACAGGGTAACTGAACCAGACAGTCAGACAGACAGACACAGAGAGAGAGAGGGAGGCAGTGCTCCATCAGAGTGTCCACAGCAGCAGTAGCATGCAGGTCTCAGTGGTCTGATCCAGAGCTCAGGCTGCACACAGAACCCAAATTGGATCAAGATTTATTAATGGTCATTAATGGAGCCTCCATCTTTTTTTGTGTGTATGTGTGTGTGTGTGTGTGTGTGTGTGTGTAAATCAGTCTCTTAACCCCATCACGTTGTCAGGCATATGCCTGAGTGAGGACAGACCCAGACAGCTAGGGTCTCAGTGAGTACAGACCCAGACAGCTAGGGTCTCAGAGTGAGGACAGACCCAGACAGCTAGGGTCTCAGAGTGAGGACAGACCCAGACAGCTATGGTCTCAGTGAGTACAGACCCAGACAGCTAGGGTCTCAGAGTGAGGACAGACACAGACAGCTATGGTCTCAGAGTGAGGACAGACACAGACAGCTATGGTCTCAGAGTGAGGACAGACACAGACAGCTATGGTCTCAGAGTGAGGACAGACCCAGACAGCTAGGGTCTCAGAGTGAGGACAGACCCAGACAGCTAGGGTCTCAGAGTGAGTACCACAGAGACGAGGCAGCACAGATATGAACAGGAGTTTGAACAGTGAGACAGACTACCACTGAATATGTCACTGAGGTACTGTTCTCCATACATGCCCCTGTTCCTACCCAACCTTTCAGTTACTGGCCCAACACTCTTAACCGGTAGGCTACCGCTGCTGATGTAGAGATTTAGGGGGCAAATAGAACAGAACACACAATCCATGCCATTTAACAGGGAGAAACTCAGTTCAACTTCAGTCAATTTAGAACAATAATTGACTAACCCAAATACTTGCCAATGAACTTAGAACAGTAGGATTGATGGGCAAGTTTATGGCCACAGATAGGGGGAAATGACAGAGAAATATATCAGGGTGAATAGGCTAATCTTTCTGTTCTTCTGGCAGGGTAGAATACATGCTGTGCTGAACACAGTGGGTTGACTGAGATAGGAAACAGATGATATCCACTCCTCTGCTCCTCTCTTTCACACCTAGAGTAACACTATCTGATCCCGACCACTCACACGACAGCCGTTACACTACAGTAACACTATCTGATCCCGACCACTCTCACGACAGCCGTTACACTACAGTAACACTATCTGATCCCGACCACTCTCACGACAGCCGTTACACTACAGTAACACTATCTGATCCCGACCACTCACACGACAGCCGTTACACTACAGTAACACTATCCGATCCCGACCACTCACACGACAGCCGTTACACTACAGTAACACTATCCGATCCCGACCACTCACACGACAGCCGTTACACTACAGTAACACTATCTGATCCCGACCACTCACACGACAGCCGTTACACTACAGTAACACTATCTGATCCCGACCACTCTCACGACAGCCGTTACACTACAGTAACACTATCTGATCCCGACCACTCTCACGACAGCTAGTTTACACTTCCCCCAGATTATCTGGTTCTATCTTTCAAAATCCATTCATATGTAGTGGTGGAAATATTTGCATTATGTCACATGAGAATATAGAAATGTGAATATCTGTAGTGATCTAGCAGGTACTGTATATATCACTCCCCTATGGAGAATGTTACGGCACAACATAGCCCACTTACACAACACTAACACACCCTGGGGAGGATTTCTATACAAATATTGTTTGGGAAACATTGCATTCCATAACCACAGGTGGGGACAGCCCAGTGTTCCACTGTGCTGTCAATATTGACTGGTTTACCATCAGGAAAAACTGGAATACTGGCAGGACATAGAGTACTGTACATACAGACTACTGGTATGGAAACACTATTGCAAAGTGCTTTGTGCAAAATACTAGAGAACACAAACATATAAATGAATAATCAATTATTATTACAGAAAAAGTGTGGAAACATGAAAAATGTATCACAGATAGAACTGGGATGTAGTAACTCAAAGTAAAGAGTTTGGAAAAGGAAATGTATTCCCAGTTACATGCAAAAACTAAACTTCCTTTCATAACGCTTGATAATCAGTCACACAAAAGATGTAGAACATCTGAGAAAACAAAAACATTCTTCACACAGAGAATGCCCTTGAGTCGTCTCACTATAACAGATAGTAATTGTAGCTCATTCTTGTCCTTGAAGAATACTATGTGTACAGATATACAGGGAGTTCTTGTCTTATCTCTGGATATTCAATAGCAAAGTAATTAGAACCATTTTCTGTATGTTTTATTGTCACATACACCGGATGGGTGCAGTGAAATGTGTTGTTTTACAGGGTCAGCCATAGTAGTACAGCACCCTTGGAGCAAATAAGGGTTAAGTGCCTTGCTCAAGGGCACATTGGCAACTTTTTCACCTTGTCGGCTCGAGTATTCTAACCCGCAACCTTTCGGTTACTGGCCCAACGCTCTAACCTCTAGGTTATCTGCCACCCTACAAATCAATATGCTGTAGTGTCCTGGGATGATAGGCGATCTATGATTAAACAAGAAAACAATACCCCTCCATACTGACCCTATTCAGCTAACACTGATCATTAAAACCAACTGGCCGTCTTTCCCACAACTCCAATATAACCGGTTCTTTAGAACAACGTTCGACCAGGACAACACAGATACGTTGGTATCGCAGTACTAGCATACTCCTGTTCAGTCCTGGTCATTCTCACACCATCCAATCAGTCCTTTCTCAGTAGCTGTTGCTTCAGTAGTTGTTGGGAGTGGTACACAGAACAGAAGACATCCATCAAACCAACTAACTTACAGTAAATCCCTGTTTTCATTGCAAACCTAGCTGAACAGAAAACAGTGGGAGTTGGTATCTGCCCTGAAAACCAGAAAAACTAAGTGTGGCAAGTTTATTACAAAGCTAATTCCAACTGAATACTATGAAAGGTAAAGAGAGTTTGGCGTCTGCAGTAATGCTGCCTCTATCTGTGCTCTATTTGCTTTACACGCCTGCATGGCCTTATCTGCCAATCAGAGAACTGTGATGTTCATGGAGTAAATGGAATGGTATCAAACACATGAAAGCCCTGTGTTTTATACCATTCCATGCCGGCCATTATTATGAGTCATCCTCCCCTCAGCAGCCTCCCCTGGTGAACATCATCAGGGTTTATGTATGCAACATGTGTATGTGTATGGGCCAGTGAGCATCAGTGCTTTAGCAGAGATGAGTGAGCGGTTAATTGTTAAAGGTTAATTGACCCGTTTCACCTCTATAAAACACGTGGATGCCACACACACACACACACACACACACACACACACACACACACACACACACACACACACACACACACACACACACAAATAAAATTTTATTTGTCACATGCACCGAATACAACAGACCTTACCCTGAAATACTTACTTACAAGCCCTTAACCAACAGTGCAGTTAAGAAAAATAAAGTTAAGAAAATATTGACTAAATAAGCTAAAATAAAAAGTCTGGGTGACCATATGATTCATTGTTCAGCAGTCTTATGGCTTGGGGGTAGAAGCTGGAAAAGAGCTTTTTGGACCACACACCTGATGGAAGGCCTAAATAACACACGGCTGAGAGTACAGCTTTTAGGGAGACAGACTCCCACTCCCTCCCTCCCTCCCCACAGTATCAAAGCACCTCTCTGCCACAAGGGATAAAAGTTCAGACATTGATAGAGAAACACACAGGACTGTACAGTGGGTTCTATAAATACATCAACAGGACTGGATCTACACGCTCTACTTCCCCACATGAAAGGCTGTTTGTAACACACAACAATAAGGGTGTGGTGTGTGTGGTGGGAGGTAGAGGTATCTAAATAGAGAGGCAGTGAGGGGACTGGAGGTAGGTGGGGGGGTAGAGGTAGAGGTATCTAAATAGAGAGGCAGTGAGGGGACTGGAGGTAGGTGGGGGGGTAGAGGTATCTAAATAGAGAGGCAGTGAGGGGACTGGAGGTAGGTGGGGGGGTGAGGTATCTAAATAGAGAGGCAGTGAGGGGACTGGAGGTAGGTGGGGAGGTAGAGGTATCTAAATAGAGAGGCAGTGAGGGGACTGGAGGTAGGTGGGGGGGTAGAGGTATCTAAATGGAGAGGCAGTGAGGGGACTGGAGGTAGGTGGGGGGGGGTAGAGGTATCTAAATAGAGAGGCAGTGAGGGGACTGGAGGTAGGTGGGAGGTAGAGGTATCTAAATAGAGAGGCAGTGAGGGGACTGGAGGTAGGTGGGGGGGTAGAGGTATCTAAATAGAGAGGCAGTGAGGGGACTGGAGGTAGGTGGGGGGTAGAGGTATCTAAATAGAGAGGCAGTGAGGGGACTGAGGTAGGTGGGGGGGGAGAGGTATCTAAATAGAGAGGCAGTGAGGGGACTGGAGGTAGGTGGGGAGGTAGAGGTATCTAAATCGAGACTGGGCAGTGAGGGGACTGGAGGTAGGTGGGGGGGGGGGTAGAGGTATCTAAATAGAGAGGCAGTGAGGGGACTGGAGGTAGGTGGGGGGGTAGAGGTATCTAAATAGAGAGGCAGTGAGGGGACTGGAGGTAGGTGGGGGGGTAGAGGTATCTAAATAGAGAGGCAGTGAGGGGACTGGAGGTAGGTGGGGGGGTAGAGGTATCTAAATAGAGAGGCAGTGAGGGGACTGGAGGTAGGTGGGGGGTAGAGGTATCTAAATAGAGAGGCAGTGAGGGGACTGGAGGTAGGTGGGGGGTAGAGGTATCTAAATAGAGAGGCAGTGAGGGACTGGAGGTAGGTGGGGGTAGAGGTATCTAAATAGAGAGGCAGTGGGGGACTGGAGGTAGGTGGGGGGGAGAGGTATCTAAATAGAGAGGCAGTGAGGGGACTGGAGGTAGGTGGGGGGTAGAGGTATCTAAATAGAGAGGCAGTGAGGGGACTGGAGGTAGGTGGGGGGTAGAGGTATCTAAATAGAGAGGCAGTGAGGGGACTGGAGGTAGGTGGGGGGGTAGAGGTATCTAAATAGAGAGGCAGTGAGGGGACTGGAGGTAGGTGGGGGTAGAGGTATCTAAATAGAGAGGCAGTGAGGGGACTGGAGGTAGGTGGGGGGTAGAGGTATCTAAATAGAGAGGCAGTGAGGGGACTGGAGGTAGGTGGGGGGTAGAGGTATCTAAATAGAGAGGCAGTGAGGGGACTGGAGGTAGGTGGGGGGTAGAGGTATCTAAATAGAGAGGCAGTGAGGGGACTGGAGGTAGGTGGGGTGGGAAAGGTATCTAAATAGAGAGGCAGTGAGGGGACTGGAGGTAGGTGGGGGGTAGAGGTATCTAAATAGAGAGGCAGTGAGGAGACTGGAGGTAGGTGGGGGGGTAGAGGTATCTAAATAGAGAGGCAGTGAGGGGACTGGAGGTAGGTGGGGGGGTAGAGGTATCTAAATAGAGAGGCAGTGAGGGGACTGGAGGTAGGTGGGGGGGGTAGAGGTATCTAAATAGAGAGGCAGTGAGGGGACTGGAGGTAGGTGAGGGGGTAGAGGTATCTAAATAGAGAGGCAGTGAGGGGACTGGAGGTAGGTGGGGAGGTAGAGGTATCTAAATAGAGAGGCAGTGAGGGGACTGGAGGTAGGTGGGGGGGGTAGAGGTATCTAAATAGAGAGGCAGTGAGGGGACTGGAGGTAGGTGGGGGGTAGAGGTATCTAAACAGAGAGGCAGTGAGGGGACTGGAGGTAGGTGGGGGGGTAGAGGTATCTAAATAGAGAGGCAGTGAGGGGACTGGAGGTAGGTGGGGGGTAGAGGTATCTAAATAGAGAGGCAGTGAGGGGACTGGAGGTAGGTGGGGGGGTAGAGGTATCTAAATAGAGAGGCAGTGAGGGGACTGGAGGTAGGTGGGGGGGTAGAGGTATCTAAATAGAGAGGCAGTGAGGCGACTGGAGGTAGGTGGGGGGGTAGAGGTATCTAAATAGAGAGGCAGTGAGGGGACTGGAGGTAGGTGGGGGGTAGAGGTATCTAAATAGAGAGGCAGTGAGGGGACTGGAGGTGGGTGGGGGTAGAGGTATCTAAATAGAGAGGCAGTGAGGGGACTGGAGGTAGGTGGGGGGGTAGAGGTATCTAAATAGAGAGGCAGTGAGGGGACTGGAGGTAGGGGGGGGGTAGAGGTATCTAAATAGAGAGGCAGTGAGGGGACTGGAGGTAGGTGGGGGGGTAGAGGTATTTAAATAGAGAGGCAGTGAGGGGACTGGAGGTAGGTGGGGGGGGTAGAGGTATCTAAATAGAGAGGCAGTGAGGGGACTGGAGGTAGGTGGGGGGGTAGAGGTATCTAAATAGAGAGGCAGTGAGGGGACTGGAGGTAGGTGGGGGGGTAGAGGTATCTAAATAGAGAGGCAGTGAGGCGACTGGAGGTAGGTGGGAGGTAGAGGTATCTAAATAGAGAGGCGGTGGGGGGTAGAGGTATCTAAATAGAGAGGCAGTGAGGGGACTGGAGGTAGGTGGGGGTAGAGGTATCTAAATAGAGAGGCAGTGAGGGGACTGGAGGTAGGTGGGGGGTAGAGGTATCTAAATTGAGAGGCAGTGAGGGGACTGGAGGTAGGTGGGGGGTAGAGGTATCTAAATAGAGAGGCAGTGAGGGGACTGGAGGTAGGTGGGGGGGGTAGAGGTATCTAAATAGAGAGGCAGTGAGGGGACTGGAGGTAGGTGGGAGGTAGAGGTATCTAAATAGAGAGGCAGTGAGGGGACTGGAGGTAGGTGGGGGGGTAGAGGTATCTAAATAGAGAGGCGGTGGGGGGTAGAGGTATCTAAATAGAGAGGCAGTGAGGGGACTGGAGGTAGGTGGGGGGTAGAGGTATCTAAATTGAGAGGCAGTGAGGGGACTGGAGGTAGTTGGGGGGGTAGAGGTATCTAAATAGAGAGGCAGTGAGGGGACTGGAGGTAGGTGGGGGGGGTAGAGGTATCTAAATAGAGAGGCAGTGAGGGGACTGGAGGTAGGTGGGGGGGTAGAGGTATCTAAATAGAGAGGCAGTGAGGGGACTGGAGGTAGGTGGGGGGTAGAGGTATCTAAATAGAGAGGCAGTGAGGGGACTGGAGGTGGGTGGGGGTAGAGGTATCTAAATAGAGAGGCAGTGAGGGGACTGGAGGTAGGTGGGGGGGTAGAGGTATCTAAATAGAGAGGCAGTGAGGGGACTGGAGGTAGGTGGGGGGGTGTAGAGGTATCTAAATAGAGAGGCAGTGAGGGGACTGGAGGTAGGTGGGGGGGGGTAGAGGTATCTAAATAGAGAGGCAGTGAGGGGACTGGATGGTAGGTGGGAGGGTAGAGGTATCTAAATAAAGAGGCAGTGAGGGGACTGGAGGTAGGTGGGGGGTTCAGAGGTATTAAATAGCAGAGGCAGTGAGGGGACTGGAGGTAGGTGGGGGGTAGAGGTATCTAAATAGAGAGGCAGTGAGGGGACTGGAGGTAGGTGGGGGGTAGAGGTATCTAAATAGAGAGGCAGTGAGGGACTGGATGGTAGGTGGGGGGTAGAGGTATCTAAATAGAGAGGCAGGAGGGGACTTGGAGGTAGGTGGGGGGTAGAGGTATCTAAATAGAGAGGCAGTGAGGGGACTGGAGGTAGGTAGGGGGGTAGCGGTATCCTAAATAGAGAGGCAGTGAGGGGACTGGAGGTAGGTGGGGGGTAGAGGTATCTAAATAGAGAGGCAGTGAGGGGACTGGAGGTAGGTGGGGGGTAGAGGTATCTAAATAGAGAAGCAGTGAGGGAGCTGGAGGTATGTGGGGGTTAGAGGTATCTAATAGAGAAGGCAGTGAGGGGACTGGAGGTAGGTGGAGGTAGAGGTATCTAATAGAGAGGCAGTGAGGGGACTGGAGGTAGGTGGGGAGGTAGAGGTATCAAAATAGAGAGGCAGTGAGGGGACTGGAGGTAGGTGGGGGGTAGAGGTATCTAAATAGAGAGGCAGTGAGGGGACTGGAGGTAGGTGGGGGGGTAGAGGTAGAGGTATCTAAATAGAGAGGCAGTGAGGGGACTGGAGGTAGTGGGGGGGTAGAGGTATCTAAATAGAGAGGCAGTGAGGGGACTGGAGGTAGGTGGGGGGGTAGAGGTATCTAAATAGAGAAGGCAGTGAGGGGACTGGAGTAGGTGGGGGGTAGAGGTATCTAAATAGAGAGGCAGTGAGGAGACTGGAGGTAGGTGGGGGGTAGAGGGTTTTAATAGAGAGGGCCAGTGAGGGGACTGGAGGTAGGTGGGAGGTAAGGTATCTAAATAGAGAGGCACGTGAGGGGACTGGAGTTGGGGGGAGAGGTATCTAAATAGAGAGGGCAGTGAGGGGACTGGAGGTAGGTGGGGGGTAGAGGTATCTAAATAGAGAGGCAGTGAGGGGACTGGAGGTAGGTGGGGGGGGGTAGAGGTATCTAAATAGAGAGGCAGTGAGGGGACTGGAGGTAGGTGGGGGGGTAGAGGTATCTAAATAGAGAGGCAGTGAGGGGACTGGAGGTAGGTGGGGGGGTAGAGGTATCTAAATAGAGAGGCAGTGAGGGGACTGGAGGTAGATGGGGGGTAGAGGTATCTAAATAGAGAGGCAGTGTGGGGACTGGAGGTAGGTGGGGGGATAGAGGTATCTAAATAGAGAGGCAGTGAGGGGACTGGAGGTAGGTGGGGGGGTAGAGGTATCTAAATAGAGAGGCAGTGAGGGGACTGGAGGTAGGTGGGGGGTAGAGGTATCTAAATAGAGAGGCAGTGAGGGGACTGGAGGTAGGGGGGTAGAGGTATCTAAATAGAGAGGCAGTGGGGGGGACTGGAGGTAGGTGGGGGGTAGAGGTATCTAAATAGAGAGGCAGTGAGGGGACTGGAGGTAGGTGGGGGGTTAGAGGTATCTAATAAAGAGGCAGTGAGGGGACTGGAGGTAGGTGGGGGGGTAGAGGTATCTAATAGAGAGGCAGTGAGGGACTGGAGGTAGGTGGGGGGTAGAGGTATCTAAATGGAGAAGCAGTGAGGGGACTGGAGGTAGGTGGGGGGGTAGAGGTATCTAAATAGAGAGGCAGTGAGGGGACTGGAGGTAGGTGGGAGGTAGAGGTATCTAAATGGAGAAGCAGTGAGGGGACTGGAGGTAGGTGGGGGGGTAGAGGTATCTAAATAGAGAGGCAGTGAGGGGACTGGAGGTAGGTGGGGAGGTAGAGGTATCTAAATGGAGAAGCAGTGAGGGGACTGGAGGCGGTGGTGGGTAGAGGTATCTAAATAGAGAGGCAGTGAGGGGACTGGAGGTAGGTGGGGGGGGTAGAGGTATCTAAATAGAGAGGCAGTGAGGGGACTGGAGGTAGCTGGGGGGGGGCATTCAGTATCCAACCATGTCATCATTCTATTAAATATGACAGAATTGACATAACAAACACAGGTGAATAACAAAGATAACCATAGAGAGGATGAATGACTGTCAAATGTTAGTTTTTTTTACAGGATGTTGAAGACAAGGAGATTATAGACAGCCCACTAACACAGACAGAGTAATGACCCATTGCAACAGAAGAGCCATAACAACAATGAAGTGCTTTACCAGTGTAGTAAGGTGGGGTACCTAGCTAAACATAGACGGTGATGTTTTGTTTGTGAAGGCTAGACTTCCAGAGAAGGATCAACTGTGGTTAGAAAGGAATTACTGTAATTAATCAACCACCCAATAAGTACACTTTGGTAAGACACATCACTGACTAATGCTTTCTGTTTGAGCGGGCTGCTCTTCCACAGAAAGAGTTTTGGAATGATGTCAGGATGAGGAAGAAAAACAGAACAGTTCTAAGTAAGGAAGACTAAAGGAGGTACAGTACATATATGGTTGATGAAGTAAACTCAGCAAAAAAATAATCCTCTCACTGTCAACTGCGTTTATTTTCAGAAAACTTAACGTGTAAATATTTGTATGATCATGACAAGTTTCAACAACTGAGACATAAACTGAACAAGTTCCACAGACATGTGACTAACAGAAATGGAATAATGTTTCCCTGAACAAAGGGTGGGGGGTCAAAATCAAAAGTAACAGTCAGTATCTGATGTGGCCACCAGCTCCATTAAGTACTGCAGGGTATTTCCTCCTCATGGACTGCACCCGATTTGCCAGTTCTTGCTGTGAGATGTTACCCACTCTTCCTTCAAGGCACCTGCAAGTTCCCAGACATTTCTGGGGGGAATGGCCCTAGCCCTCACCTTCCGATCCAACAGGTCCCAGACGTGCTCAATGGGATTGAGATCCGGGCTCTTCGCTGGCCATGGCAGAACCCTGACATTCCTGTCTTGCAGGAAATCACGCACAGAACGAGTAGTATGGCTGGTGGCATTGTAATGCTGGAGGGTCAAGTCAGGATGAGCCTACAGGAAGGGTACCACATGAGGGAGGAGGATGTCTTCCCTGTAACACACAGCGTTGAGATTGCCTGCAATGACAAGCTCAGTCCGATGACGCGGTGACACACCGCCCCAGACCATGACGGACCCTCCACCTCCAAATCGATCCCGCTCCAGAGTACAGGCCTCGGTGTAACGCTCATTCCTTCGACAATAAACGCAAATCCGACCATCACCCCTGGTGAGACAAAACTGCGACTCGTCAGTGAAGAGCACATTTTGCCAGTCCTGTCTGGTCCAGTGACGGTGGGTTTGTGCCCATATGCAATGTTGTTGCTGGTGATGTCTGGTGAGGACCTGCCTTACAACAGGCCTACAGCCCTCAGTCCAGCCTCTCAGTCTATTGCGGACAGTCTGAGCACTGATGGAGGGATTGTGGGTTCCTGGTGTAACTCGGGAAGTTGTTGTTGCCATCCTGTACCTGTCCTGCAGGTGTGATGTTCGGATGTACCGATCCTGTGCAAGTGTTGTTATACGTGGTCTGCCACTGCGAGGACGATCAGCTGTTTGTCCTGTCTCCCTCCAGCGCTGTCTTAGACGTCTCACAGTACAGACATTGCAATTTATTGCCCTGGTCACATCTGCAGTCCTCATGCCTCCTTGCAGCATGCCTAAGGCACATTCACGCAGATGAGCAGGGTCCCAGGCATCTTTCTTTTGTAGTTTTTCCAGTCAGTAGAAAGGCCTCTTTAGTGTCCTTAATAGCCTACCGTCTGTAAGCTGTTAGTGTCTTAACGACCGTTCCACAGGTGCATGTTCATTAATTGTTTATGGTTCATTGAACAAGCATGGGAAACACTGTTTAAACCCTTTACAATGAAGATCTGTGAAGTTATTTGTATTTTTACAAATTATCTTTGAAAGACAGGGTCCTGAAAAAGGGCCGTTTCTTTTTTTGCTTCTCCCCTGTAACAGCCTTCCCTGTAGCTCAGTTGGTAGAGCATGGTGTTTGCAACGCCAGGGTTGTGGGTTTGATTCCCACGGGGGGCCAGTACAGAACATTTTTTAAAATGTATGAAATGAAATGTATGCAGTCATTCTGTTTAAGAGCGTCTACTAAAATGTAAATGTATAACTACACCCATTTGCGTTCCAGCTGAAGAGGACTCTCCTTCCAAAGAAAATAACACAGAGAAACAGAATCCATTCCATTGAAGGCTGACAGTGGTGGATTATTGGCTGTTGTTTCAACTTGTGCCAGAAAGACAATGAAACACATATTGGACTTCGATTGCCACACAATATTTAATTCAATAGAAAACAGATTGGTATTGTGAAGTAGAAATTCAGTGGAAAAATACCTAATCAGTAATCATGTACCACCTTCTGTACTCATAGTTACAACAAAGCCATACAGTATGGTAGTCTAGTGCTTCATATATACTAAACAGTAAGTACTGTATGTGTAGGGTATAACAAACACTAGAGTACCATACTCTATACAAAATATTTCAAGCCAACTGAACAGTTGGAAGATATATGAACATTGCAGCAATTTCACTTACAGTTGTAACTACTGTATCACTGAATGAAAATACAAGCTCTCAGATCTCCCCCAAAACCACTGAAATAGAAACAAATCATTTAGAAAATCTATCCAGAGTACACCGGAACAAGTACAACTGAAAACCATGCATTACAAAATCATTTAAACAACTTTTAAGGCAGAGTGATTAAGATCTTCACAAGCTTCTCTGAGTATTAATTGTAAGGACTGCATAGAAGTTGTGCACAGATGCAGGAAATACAATGTGTAAAGTGTGTGTGTGTGAAAATGTGGAGAGAGGATTGGTATCAGAGCAAACTCCATACATGCACCTGTAGTGGCAGGCAGTCAAGTAGGAGAACATACAGCAGAACAGGAATCAAACAGTCAGATATGGTTTCTAAAACAACGATAACTATGACATCACGTTCAGCAGAATATTGTTGATTTCATGAATTAGAAAAACTATCTACATTTGTTCATCATTCTCATATATCTGGCAGCATTTGGTCCAGCCGTGTTTTAAAAAGTACACTTGCATATCAGATATCCATTAAGGACAGGATGGAATAGTGTTGGCTGTGCATCAGGTCAGTGTGACCAGACAGCAGTAGGATCAGATGAAACAGTGTTCCCCAGTGAAAGCAGACATTAACCAGCTACAGTGTTAAACAGTCACAGTACATGTTGGTGAGGCTGCTCCTATCACTATTCAGTCAGTGTAATCATGTGACCAAACTCCTTTTCACTAGAGTAATAGAGTATTGAAGAGAACCATAATAATGACCGTATTAAACAGCACCACAGAGTATTGAAGAGAACCACAGCGTAATTCTGTGTATTAAAGAGCCCCATAGTATTTACAGTATCATAGCATACCATAGAGTACCACAGAGTAATGATGATATTGAAGATTGCAACAGTGCATTACTGTTAAGTCCTGTAAGTCCTGTAAGTCATTGTAAGTGATTGTAAGTGCTTTAGACAGCGAGTCATCCTGCCGGTTATTCTCAGGGGTAGAATGTGTTAGTGTTCTGTTACTGTATTCATGTTTATTGTCTTGTGTTCCTCCTGGGCATCAGAGCTTATTCACCCCCACAATCCTCCTCTTCAGTACCACGAGGAGTCTATTGACCAGCGTAGTGAGTCATCCTCCTCATCCTCTCCTTCTCCCTGAACCTGTGATCCCTCTCCATCCTCTCCTTCTCCCTGAACCTGTGATCCCTCTCCATCCTCTCCTTCTCCCTGAACCTGTGATCCCTCTCCATCCTCTCCTTCTCCCTGACCTGTGATCCCTCTCCATCCTCTCCTTCTCCCTGAACCTGTGATCCCTCTCCATCCTCTCCGTCTCCCTGAACCTGTGATCCCTCTCCATCCTCTCCTTCTCCCTGAACCTGTGATCCCTCTCCATCCTCTCCTTCTCCCTAACCTGTGATCCCTCTCCATCCTCTCCTTCTCCCTGAACCTGTGATCCCTCTCCATCCTCTCCTTCTCCTGAACCTGTGATCCCTCTCCATCCTCTCCTTCTCCCTGAACCTGTGATCCCTCTCCATCCTCTCCTTCTCCTGAACTGTGATCCCTCTCCATCCTCTCCTTCTCCCTGAACCGGTGATTCCCTCTCCATCCTCTCCTTCTCCTGAACCTGTGATCCCTCTCCATGCCTCTCCTTCTCCGAACCTGTGATCCCTCTCCATCCTCTCCTTCGCCCTGAACCGGTGATCCGCTCCATCTTCTCCTTCTCCCTGAACCTGTGATCCTCTCTCCAATCCTCCTCCTTCTCCCTAACCTGTGATCCTCTCCATCCTCCTCCTTCTCCATGAACCTGTTGATCCCCTCCTCCATCCTCTCCTTCTCCCTGAACCTGTGATCCCTCTCCATCCTCTCCTTCTCCCTGAACCTGTGATCCCTCTCCATCCTCTCCTTCTCCCTGAACCTGTGATCCTCTCCATCCTCTCCCTTCTCCCTGAACCTGTGATCCCTCTCCATCCTCTCCTTCTCCCTGAACCTGTGATCCCTCTCCATCCTCTCCTTCTCCCTGAACCTGTGATCCCTCTCCATCCTCTCCTTCTCCCTGAACCTGTGATCCCTCTCCATCCTCTCCTTCTCCCTGAACCTGTGATCCCTCTCCATCCTCTCCTTCTCCCTGAACCTGTGATCCTCGCCTCCTCTCCTTCTCCCCTGAACCTGTGATCCCTCTCCATCCTCTCCTTCTCCTGAACCTGTGATCCCTCTCCATCCTCTCCTTCTCCCTGAACCTGTGATCCCTCTCGCATCCTCTCCTTCTCCCTGAACCTGTGATCCCTCTCCATCCTCTCCTTCTCCCTGAACCTGTGATCCCTCTCCATCCTCTCCTTCTCCCTGAACCTGTGATCCCTCTCCATCCTCTCCTTCTCCCTGAACCTGTGATCCCCTCTCCATCCTCTCCTTCTCCCTGAACCTGTGATCCCTCTCCATCCTCTCCTTCTCCCTGAACCTGTGATCCCTCTCCATCCTCTCCTCCCCCTGAACCTGTGATCCCTCTCCATGCCTCTCCTTCTCCCTGAACCTGTGATCCCTCTCCATCCTCCTCCTTCTCCCTGAACCTGTGATCCCTCTCCATCCTCTCCTTCTCCCTGAACCTGTGAGCCCTCTCCATCCTCTCCTTCTCCCTGAACCTGTGATCCCTCTCCATCCTCTCCTTCTCCCTGAACCTGTGATCCCTCTCCATCCTCTCCTTCTCCCTGAACCTGTGATCCCTCTCCATCCTCTCCTTCTCCCTGAACCTGTGATCCCTCTCCATCCTCTCCTTCTCCCTGAACCTGTGATCCTCTCCATCCTCTCCTTCTCCCTGAACCTGTGATCCCTCTCCATCCTCATCCTTCTCCCTGAACCTGTGATCCCTCTCCATCCTCTCCTTCTCCCCTGAACCTGTGATCCCTCTCCATCCTCTCCTTCTCCCTGAACCTTGTGATCCCTCTCCATCCTCTCCTTCTCCCTGAACCTGTGATCCCTCTCCATCCTCTCCTTCTCCCTGAACCTGTGATCCCTCTCCATCCTCTCCTTCTCCCTGAACCTGTGATCCCTCTCCATCCTCCTCCTTCTCCCTGAACCTGTGATCCCTCTCCATCCTCTCCTTACTCCCTGAACCTGTGATCCCTCTCCATCCTCTCCTTCTCCCTGAACCTGTGATCCCTCTCCATCCTCTCCTTCTCCCTGAACCTGTGATCCCTCTCCATCCTCTCCTTCTCCCTGAACCTGTGATCCCTCTCCATCCTCTCCTTCTCCCTGAACCTGTGATCTCTCTCCATCCTCTCCTTCTCCCTGAACCTGTGATCTCTCTCCATCCTCTCCTTCTCCCTGAACCTGTGATCCCTCTCCATCCTCTCCTTCTCCCTGAACCTGTGATCCCTCTCAATCCTCTCCTTCTCCCTGAACCTGTGATCCCTCTCCATCCCTCCCCTTCTCCCTGAACCTGTGATCCCTCTCCATCCTCTCCTTCTCCCTGAACCTGTGATCCCTCTCCATCCTCTCCTTCTCCCGGAACCTGTGATCCCTCTCCTTCCTCTCCTTCTCCCTGAACCTGTGATCCTCTCCATCCTCTCCTTCCCCCTGAACCTGTGATCCCTCTCCATCCTCTCCTTCTCCCTGAACCTGTGATCCCTCTCCATCCTCTCCTTCTCCCTGAACCTGTGATCCCTCTCCATCCTCTCCTTCTCCCTGAACCTGTGATCCCTCTCCATCCTCTCCTTCTCCCTGAACCTGTGATCCCTCTCCATCCTCTCCTTCTCCCTGAACCTGTGATCCTCTCTCCATCCTCTCCTTCTCCCTGAACCTGTGATCCCTCTCCATCCTCTCCTTCTCCCTGAACCTGTGATCCCTCTCCATCCTCTCCTTCTCCCTGAACCTGTGATCCCTCTCCATCCTCTCCTTCTCCCTGAACCTGTGATCTCTCTCCCTCCTTTATACAGTGTTATAGCAGGTCTATAGACCTGTCCCAGTGTACTGTACCTGTGTGTACAGTAGATGTCTATCTGTAGTGCTTAGCATAACCCCTTCTCTCCCTCTACTACCCTCCCCCCCAACCCTGTAGTGCTTAAAATACTCCCTTTAATCCACCTCCCTCTATCCTCCTACATTCCTCCCTCCCTCCTCCCTTTCTCTATAGTGCTCAGAATAGCCCTTGTTCTCCTCCTCCTACCACCACCATTACACTACCCCCCCTCCCTCCCTCCCTCTAGCAGGAGCTGGTGTGAAGGTTGCCACTACCCCTCCCTCCCTCCCTCTAGCAGAAGCTGGTGTGAAGGTTGCCACTACCCCTCCCTCCCTCCCTCTAGCAGGAGCTGGTGTGACGGTTGCCACTACCCCTCCCTCCCTCTAGCAGGAGCTGGTGTGAAGGTTGCCACTACCCCTCCCTCCCTCTAGCAGGAGCTGGTGTGAAGGTTGCCACTACCCCTCCCTCCCTCCCTCTAGCAGGAGCTGGTGTGAAGGTTGCCACTACCCCTCCCTCCCTCCCTCTAGCAAGAGCTGGTGTGAAGGTTGCCACTACCCCTCCCTCCCTCTAGCAGGAGCTGGTGTGAAGGTTGCCACTACCCCTCCCTCCCTCCCTCTAGCAGGAGCTGGTGTGAAGGTTGCCACTACCCCTCCCTCCCTCTAGCAGGAGCTGGTGTGAAGGTTGCCACTCCCCCCTCCCTCCCTCCCTCTAGCAGGAGCTGGTGTGAAGGTTGCCACTACCCCTCCCTCCCTCCCTCTAGCAAGAGCTGGTGTGACGGTTGCCACTACCCCTCCCTCCCTCTAGCAGGAGCTGGTGTGAAGGTTGCCACTACCCCTCCCTCCCTCCCTCTAGCAGGAGCTGGTGTGAAGGTTGCCACTACCCCTCCCTCCCTCCCTCTAGCAGGAGCTGGTGTGAAGGTTGCCACTACCCCTCCCTCCCTCCCTCTAGCAGGAGCTGGTGTGAAGGTTGCCACTACCCCTCCCTCCCTCCCTCTAGCAGGAGCTGGTGTGAAGGTTGCCACTACCCCTCCCTCCCTCCCTCTAGCAGGAGCTGGTGTGAAGGTTGCCACTACCCTCCCTCCCTCCCTCTAGCAGGAGCTGGTGTGAAGGTTGTCACTACCCCTCCCTCCCTCCCTCTAGCAGGAGCTGGTGTGAAGGTTGCCACTACCCCTCCCTCCCTCCCTCTAGCAGGAGCTGGTGTGAAGGTTGCCACTACCCCTCCCTCCCTCTAGCAGGAGCTGGTGTGAAGGTTGCCACTACCAATCCCTCCCTCTAGCAGGAGCTGGTGTGAAGGTTGCTCCCAGTGAGGATGGACGTGATGCTGGAGGGGTCATACAGGGCTTCATCATCTTCGTCAGAGCTCAGAGCCGACGAGTCCAGGGCCTGACGCTGCGCCTGATGCACCTTCCTCCTGAAACACACCATCATCAGCTTCAGAAATGTTATCTTCATCATCTATTGTTCACTATAACAGAGGCTGTAGGTGGGTCTCAGCAAACGTGTGGGAGTAGAGAGTTGACTTCTACAGTAGACAGTGTAGTTCCCTGTAGTATCTGTCAGGGAGAGAGCCCTCTGCTGGTCAGATATGGGAACTGACTGGTGTGGCATACAGGGATGACTGCTCTGTCTGCTAGATCTGTCTCTGCCTCCCCCTTCACAGCTGACCTGCACGTACGTACGTGTGTGTGTGTGTGTGTGTGTGTTCGTGTTCCCACAGCACTGTTGAGTGGGGTTAAATGAGACACTTTTACACAGCTGGGTGAGTGTGACTGACGAAGTGTGTGTGTGTGTGTGTGTGTGTGTGTGTGTGTGTGTGTGTTTGAATCCGACTGCTTTATTCTCTAATGACGTGTGTCTCATAGCAGCATCTCTGTTGAGGGATGAGAGAGGAGCTCAGTGATCCATAGAATGATACACAACACACACAGAGCACGCTAGTTTGGCTGTGGGGAGTGAACAGGCTGCCAGTAAATGTCAGCTCACTGAACTCATTACCAATGACAAGAGAGGAACAGAAAGAGGTCTGGAGGGAGTGGAGGAGAACAGAAAGAGGTCTGGAGGGAGTGGAGGAGAACAGAAAGAGGTCTGGAGGGAGTGGAGGAGAACAGAAAGAGGTCTGGAGGGAGTGGAGGAGAACAGAAAGAGGTCTGGAGGGAGTGGAGGGGAACAGAAAGAGGTCTGGAGGGAGTGGAGGAGAACAGAAAGAGGTCTGGAGGGAGTGGAGGAGAACAGAAAGAGGTCTGGAGGGAGTGGAGGGGAACAGAAAGAGGTCTGGAGGGAGTGGAGGAGAACAGAAAGAGGTCTGGAGGGAGTGGAGGAGAACAGAAAGAGGTCTGGAGGGAGTGGAGGAGAACAGAAAGAGGTCTGGAGGGAATGGAGGAGAACAGAAAGAGGTCTGGAGGGAGTGGAGGAGAACAGAAAGAGGTCTGGAGGGAGTGGAGGAGAACAGAAAGAGGTCTGGAGGGAGTGGAGGGGAACAGAAAGAGGTCTGGAGGGAATGGAGGAGAACAGAAAGAGGTCTGGAGGGAGTGGAGGAGAACAGAAAGAGGTCTGGAGGGAGTGGAGGGGAACAGAAAGAGGTCTGGAGGGAATGGAGGAGAACAGAAAGAGGTCTGGAGGGAATGGAGGAGAACAGAAAGAGGTCTGGAGGGAGTGGAGGAGAACAGAAAGAGGTCTGGAGGGAGTGGAGGGGAACAGAAAGAGGTCTGGAGGGAGTGGAGGAGAACAGAAAGAGGTCTGGAGGGAGTGGAGGGGAACAGAAAGAGGTCTGGAGGGAGTGGAGGAGAACAGAAAGAGGTCTGGAGGGAGTGGAGGAGAACAGAAAGAGGTCTGGAGGGAGTGGAGGAGAACAGAAAGAGGTCTGGAGGGAATGGAGGAGAACAGAAAGAGGTCTGGAGGGAGTGGAGGGGAACAGAAAGAGGTCTGGAGGGAGTGGAGGGGAACAGAAAGAGGTCTGGAGGGAATGGAGGAGAACAGAAAGAGGTCTGGAGGGAGTGGAAGGGAACAGAAAGAGGTCTGGAGGGAGTGGAGGGGAACAGAAAGAGGTCTGGAGGGAGTGGAGGAGAACAGAAAGAGGTCTGGAGGGAGTGGAGGAGAACAGAAAGAGGTCTGGAGGGAGTGGAGGGGAACAGAAAGAGGTCTGGAGGGAGTGGAGGAGAACAGAAAAAGAGGTCTGGAGGGAGTGGAGGAGAACAGAAAGAGGTCTGGAGGGAGTGGAGGAGAACAGAAAGAGGTCTGGAGGGAGTGGAGGAGAACAGAAAGAGGTCTGGAGGGAGTGGAGGAGAACAGAAAGAGGTCTGGAGGGAGTGGAGGAGAACAGAAAGAGGTCTGGAGGGAGTGGAGGGGAACAGAAAGAGGTCTGGAGGAAGTGGAGGGGAACAGAAAGAGGTCTGGAGGGAGTGGAGGGGAACAGAAAGAGGTCTGGAGGGAATGGAGGAGAACAGAAAGAGGTCTGGAGGGAGTGGAGGAGAACCGAAGAAGTGAAAGAGGTCTGGAGGAAGTAGAGGAGAACAGATATAATTGGGCTGGTTCAGAAGAAGAGCCACATCTAGGAGAAAGGAGATACTTAGTAATCTAACATGAAACAGGTAGAGTGTCAGACTTGGAAACACAACAACACACAGACTTACTTGAGCTCAGTCTCCAGCACGGTGACTCTGCCCTGCAAGGCCTCCTTTAGTTCCATCTGTTCCTCCATCTCTCTCTGGGCCTTCCTCCTCAATCCCTCCATCCTCTCTACCTCTGTCTCCCCCTCATCCACCTGTCTCTTCAGAGCCTTCACACGCAGAGACAGCTACAACACAGAGGAATCAGTCAGGGTGAGTGTGTGTGTGTGTGTATAGTGTGTGTATAGTGTGTGTGTGTGTGTGTGTGTGTGTACCTGGTCTCTCTGTTCTGTGTGTTGTTGTCTCTCTTCCTCCAGGGTAAAATTGAGCTCCTTCAGTTTCTTCTCCAGGCGACGCTGAGACGACAACATGGAGTTCTTCTCCCTAAGACACACACAGACAGACACACACAGACACACTTAACTCTTCAGCACAAACATGAACAAGGTGATTCTGGGTACAGATGTGTGACCAGTTCATAATATCATAAGCTTTACTTGTCATCAATAATGTGAATGTCAATTTGAAGTGAGGTACACTTCTCTAACTAATAGTAAACCACCATACCAACCATAAAATCATAAAAGCTTTTGTTACAAAATATCATATTCTGGACTCTGTGGTGCATTGTGGGGTCTGTAGTTCCTTGAATGTGGTGCATTGTGGGATGTGTAGTGTGCGGTGTACCTATCCTCGCTGTGGAGGCGTTCCTCCAACTCATGAACTTTACTCTCCAGCTGAGCCACTCCTACAGAGGAGCGAGACTGACCCTCCATATCAGATACTCTGGTCTTCAACTCCTTCATCTGGAGAGAGAGAGATTTAACATAATCAATCATCACTCAGACCTTAAGATCATTTCAGTGGAGACACAGACTTAACGTACATGTCTTTCTAGGGCATTCTTGTCCAGCTCCAGGTCCTGTCTGGAGGATCTCTCCTGCATCAGCTCTGAACGCAGCTGCTCCATCTTCACACAGACAGAGACAGAGGAGCGCCAGACAGAGGAGCGCCAGACAGAAGGAGCGCCAGACAGAGGAAAAAGAGGGTGAGTGGAGAAAGAGAGAGGAGAGAGTTAACGAATACATTATTTTCCTAGCTTGGTCCTGGTTCTTTCAACTGTTAACCAACAGACTGGTGAAAGCTGCTAGACACACATTTATAGTGTGTGTGTGTGTGTGTACCTGGTCTCTGGTCCTGGTGACTCTGTCAGTGAGTAGCTCCACAGATCCCTTCTCCTCCTCCAGCTCCAGCTCCAGTCGTTTCATCTTGTCCTCCGTGCTGCGGAGCTCCCTGCTCTTGTCTGTGAAGCTGCTCCTGCTGTTTTCCAGTTCAGCCTCTAGGTGGTGCAGGCGGTTGGTGAGCAGCTCCTTGTCCAGCTGAACATTGTCTCTCTCCTCAACCACAGACAGCAGCTCCTTCTTCTGACGGGACGCCTGGCGCACAACACACACACACACACACTCTGGATCAGCGTTAAAAACCAAACACCTTCACCCCTCAAACTCATCTCTGGACCTCAAAGCCAGTTCCACTGTGTTTTTTCATTGTTCCCATCTAATCAGGGACCGATGGGTGCAATTCATTACCAGGTAGAACAGAAAAGCAGCAGGCTCTGGACCTCGTAGGGTGAGAGTTGACTACCCCTGACCAATACCATCACCTCCTGAAGATCCTTTCCTCCTCCGTCTCCTCCCTCTTTTCCTCCTCCATCCCTCTCACCTCCTCCTCCAGTCTCTTGAGGGAGGTCTGGCTCCTCTCCAGTTCTACCAGTCTGTCGTTGCCCTGCCTCTGGGCCTCCTGTGTCTCCCTGCGAGATCTCTCTCTCTGTTCCTCCAGCTGGGCCCTGAGAACCTGCACCTCCTCACCAGACGACTGGAACAGAGACTCAAACTACATGGGCAGAGAAAGAGGCAGAGTGAGAGCAGGGAGAGAGCGAGGAGTAAGAGGACAGAGAAAGAGAGATTTTTATTTGCAGTGTACATTTGTAAATACAGCACTTCAATGCAGTACACAGAGCATCAGAAAAACCCATGTAGACACACACTCCTCACCTCCTTATTGAGGTTGTCCAGGGACCGCTCCTGCTGTCTCCTCTGTTCCTCCAGCTGTGTGTTGGTCTGTGTGAGCTGGTCCCTCTCCTTCTCCCTCTCCTCCAGACGCAGGCTGAGCTGCCGGTGGTCCTGGCCCAGCCGAGAGGCTCCTCTCCTGGCCTCGTCAAGCTCCTGCCTCAGCCCCCTCAACTCCGCCTGGAGGGACAGCTCTGCCTCCGAACTCTCTGATGCACTGGAAGCCAGCTGAGACTGGGGACACACACAAATACATACTGTGAAACACAACACACCCACTAACAAAGAGTTGTGAGAAAGAGGTAGTGTAATGTGTGTGTGTGTGTGTGTAGCAGTGTATGTCACACCTCCAGACGTGAGAGTTTCTCTCGGAGGCGTGTGTTAGCTGCCTCCTGCTCCTGCTGTGAGTCTCTGAGAGCGTTTAGTTCTGTCTGGGTTCTGGCCAGCCGCTCTGTGTTTGACTGCAGCTCCTGCTCAGTGCTGGAGAGTTTCTCTCCCAGTCTGTCTCTCTCCCCACGAGCATCAGTCAGCTCTGACTGCAGGCCAGACACTACCGACGGGTCAGGGAGCTATGGAGGTGAGTGGTTGAGAGAAGGATGGAGATTGTGAATATAAGGGAGGAAAAGTGGCCATCTTTCCCAGTCACATAGCTGGTACTACACAACACACACCTGTTTGGTTCTCTCCTGGGCTTTGGCCAGATCCTCTTTGGCCCGATTTGATTGGCCCCTCAGCCTGTCCATCTCATACTTAAGCTCCGCCTCCTGCTCCTGGTTGGTCTTCTTCAGGGAGATTACCTCCATGACCTTTTTATCGAGCTCCGCCCTTTTCTTCTCTGCCTCTGATTGGGCCTGCTGCAGATCGGCACGCAAACTCTGCAGCTCCTGACATGACAGTGGAGAACAGTGTCAGTGTGTACCTTGTTGAGTGTGTGTGTTTGTCAGTATCAGTGTGTGTGTACCTGGTTGAGTGTGTGTGTATGACTGGGGTCTGGTATCTGCTGTTTCATGGTGTTGACTCTCTCCTGTACTTCGTTCAGTTCTTCCTCAAGCTCCTCTTTCTCCAGACGAGCCTGCAGCATCCTGCAACACACACATTTTAACCAATACAAGATCCATTTCAAAATCTAGAAATCAAGTCACAGATCAGCACTGATCAGACACGTTTAGTTTGATCACAGAGGCTACAGTTCAATCTCCAATGCTGATATCAGTTCCTCAAAGTTGATCAAATGTTTTGTTGTTAAAATTAGGTCATTCTATGGTATCACAAATTCTTCAGTCAGTCAGTCAGTCAAATAGAGAAACACAGAAGCTGGTTTAACTAGAATGTCTGCTACACGGTCATAAAGCGCAGCTATTAAAACCCTCTAGAGTCTAAGCTGGGGGAGAGGGGTTCTAAAATATGGAATTGTTTTAAGATGGTCATACCACGGCTACTAAGATGCATGTAGCCCATGCAAAAAACATTTCTCTAGCTTAAACAGACACATTTTGATGGGATTTTTTAAATATGTTAATTACATTTCCGCGGAGGCGCGGACATTGTAGGCTAAGGGCTAGCACGGCTGGCTGCTAGCACGCTAGCACGGCTGGCTGCTAGCACGGCTGGCTGCTAGCACGGCTGGCTGCTAGCACGGCTGGCTGCTAGCACGGCTGGCTGCTAGCACGGCTGGCTGCTAGCACGGCTGGCTGCTAGCACGGCTATAACCTATATACAGCATAGACAGCACATATATAGGCTCCCTCACAGTGGCTCAGGGGTGATGGGACGGGTCTCTAGCCAATAAGACACAATGAGAGGAGACATTAACGGTACAGAACGAGAGAACAGAAATGGGACATGTGGATGGTTACATAGATCTATACATGGATGGTTACATAGATCTATACATGGATGGTTACATAGATCTATACATGGATGGTTACATAGATCTATACATGGATGGTTACATAGATCTATACATGGATGGTTACATAGATCTATACATGGATGGTTACATAGATCTATACATGGATGGTTACATAGATCTATACATGGATGGTTACATAGATCTATACATGGATGGTTACATAGATCTATACATGGATGGTTGAAAAACAGGAAGAGACTTTGTAAGTGAAGTGTGTGTGTGTACAGTACCAGTCAAACTTCCTTAGTTACTGTTATTTTTTACTTATCTATTTTACTTAAATCTTATTTTTCTCAAAACTGCATTGTTGGTTAAGGGCTTGTAAGTAAGCATTTCAAAGTAAGGTTGTATTCTCTGTACGTGCGTGTACTAACTCCTGTTTGGTGGTCCGTAGTTCATCTCTAGTACTGTGGAACTGCGTCATCCAGTGGCCACTCTCGTCCCTGCAGTCTTCCAGCTGCTGCTGTAGAGTACGCACCGACGCATTCACACGCAACCGCTCTGACTCGATACCCGCCTGAGACTGGGGAGAGAGAAGAGGGGGGGGGGGGCGGATATGAGAGAGTGTGGAGAGAGAGAGGGGGAGAGAGAAGAGAGAGGGAGGGCGGATATGAGAGAGTGTGGGGAGAGAGAGGGAGGGTGGAGAGAAGAGAGGGAGGGTGGATATGAGAGAGAGAGTGTGGAGAGAGAGGGAGGGTGGAGAGAAGAGAGAGGGAGGGTGGATATGAGAGAGAGTGTGGGGAGAGAAAAGGAGAGGGAGGGTGGATATGAGAGAGAGTGTGGGGAGAGAGAGGGAGGGGGGGAGAGAAGAGAGAGGGAGGGTGGATATGAGAGAGAGTGTGGGGAGAGAGAGGGAGGGTGGAGAGAAGAGAGAGTGGGGAGAGAAGAGAGAGTGGGGAGAGAAGAAGAGAGAGGGAGGGTGGATGTGAGAGAGAGTGGGGAGAGAAGAGAGAGGGAGGGTGGATGTGAGAGAGAGAGAGTGGGGAGAGAAGAGAGAGGGAGGGTGGATATGAGAGAGAGAGTGTGGGGAGAGAGAGGGAGGTTGGAGAGAAGAGAGAGTGGGGAGAGAGAGTGGGGAGAGAAGAGAGAGGAGAGAGTGGGGAGAGAAGAAGAGAGAGGGAGGGTGGATGTGAGAGAGAGAGTGTGGAGAGAAAAGGAGAGAGGGAGGGTGGATATGAGAGAGAGAGTGTGGAGAGAAAAGGAGAGAGGGAGGGTGGATATGAGAGAGAGTGTGGGGAGAGAGAGGGAGGGGGGGAGAGAAGAGAGAGGGAGGGTGGATATGAGAGAGAGAGTGTGGGGAGAGAGAGGGAGGGTGGAGAGAAGAGAGAGTGGGGAGAGAAGAGAGAGTGGGGAGAGAAGAAGAGAGAGGGAGGGTGGATGTGAGAGAGAGAGTGGGGAGAGAAGAGAGAGTGGGGAGAGAAGAAGAGAGGGAGGGTGGATGTGAGAGAGAGAGTGGGGAGAGAAGAGAGAGGGAGGGTGGATATGAGAGAGAGAGTGGGGAGAGAGAGGGAGTAAGACGTGTCATTAAGAATGTGAGATCAGCTGATGTACTGCTAGTCTGCTGCTTGTGGTTTTGTCTGTGCAGTCAAGCGTAACGGTGTAATCACTTGTTCCTGCTATAATGCCCCGGTGTGAAGCAAGTCCAGTGGGTCTCAGTCACTTCACGCTCTGCTGCTCCCTCAGTGCACACGTGTGTGTGGGAAAGAGCTCTTCTTGGGAAAGAGATCTCAAGTAAGATTTTGACTGTTCCGTTTTCCACCTGTTGTATCCTGTGGCCGTGGTGAATAAACGTTGAAACTTGTGTGTGTACCTGTGAGACCTGCTCCATGGTACTCCTCAATCTCTCCATGTCAGTGCTGTACTGTTCTCGAAGTGTCTCGATCTCTTTGTCGTGCGTGGCCACCTCGTCCTTCAGAGCTCCCTTCAGGGCCGTCAGCTCCCTCTCTCTCTGTCTCAGAGAATCCTCCAGCTTCTGCTTCAACATGGACACCTCCGACAGAGACGCTTGACACATCACCAGGTCCTGCAGACACACAATACACACATAACACATTCCTACAGGACAATTACAAAGAGTGCACAACAAAGATCTTGTGTCTCAAGACCACCCAAATGTGTGTTGTGTTACCGTCTTGTTGCAGTTCTCTGTCCTCAGCTCCTCCTGTAGCTCAACCAGTCGGTCCTCCATCTCTCTGACTCTGGACTCAGCACTCTCTCTCGCCATGCGCAACTGACTCAGCCTGACAGAGACCTTGATTTATTCATTTAACCTTTATTTCTACAGGTTATTCTCATTGAGATAAAATGTATTTTACAAGACAGATCTGATGCTCTTTATCTCAACACTAACAAAGAACCTTTCAATAAGCCATCATTATAACCAGCAGGGACCTTTAGTTCTGATCCAGCGGCCTGGAGTCACTTTCAACCTGCCTGGTTCCTCTCAAGGTTTCTTTCTACCCAGGTCATTTGTCCTGCTCACTGTTACTCACTCAGAGTGTGTCTGGTGTAGTTCAGTCTTCGCCCTGTCCACAGTCTCCTGGAGCTGCATGTTCTCATCCAGACATGACTCCAGCTCTGCCTTTAACACAGGGTCAGAGCTGCCCACAGAGCCCTACGCACACACACACAGTCCTGTACTGTAGGCTACATGACCACCACAACATCAGACAACGACAGACAGTGGGGAGGTGAAATATTTAGGAGAACAGGCATGATTCTCTAAACATGCTGTGTGTTCTTCAGAAAAGTGTCAGACAGGCGTGTTTCCTCGGTAGAATTCACATACATGATTAAGTGATTATAGGGTGTTAGAGTTAAATACCAGCCCAACTCCCTTAAGCCAACACATGATGACTCATTATCAGATAGAATACTGTGTCCACCTCTAACCCAACAGGTTTAAACTGGTTTAAATCATCTGTGGTCCATTTACATGGCTTTTAGGGCATGTAGTCTGCCACTAAAAACCACAACAGCAGCTCCTCTCAGAACACACACACACGGTGGGCTCAGCTGGTGTGTGTACTGTTGAAACAGCTCACCGTGAGAGCTCCCGAGGTGCCAAACAAACACCATCGCTCCACTCTTTCCATCACGTCCCAAATGATCACTCCTTCCTCTTTTTCTCCTACTCTCCTCCACTCACCCTCCTCTCCTCCTGTAGAGAGGTCTGTAGCTCCATCATCTTCCTCTCCAGATCCCTCTTTTCTCTCCTCCACTCCTCACCAGAGTTCTCACTGGGCTGAGAGGGGGAGAGTGACTTTAGTGGATACCCCATAGAATGACTGCTAGCACCACCAATGACAAACTGAAATAAGAGGATGAGCAGTACTACGGAGGTGTATAGAGATGTATATTAGAGTACTACAGAAGTGTATAGAGATGTGCATTAGAGTACTACAGAGGTGAATAGAGTTGTATATTAGAGTACCGCGGAGGTGTATACAGATGTATATTAGAGTACCGCGGAGGTGTATACAGATGTATATTAGAGTACTACAGAGGTGTATACAGATGTATATTAGAGTACCGCGGAGGTGTATAGAGATGTGCATTAGAGTACTACAGAGGTGTATAGAGTTGTATATTAGAGTACCGCGGAGGTGTATATTAAAGTACCGCGGAGGTGTATACAGATGTATATTAAAGTACCGCGGAGGTGTATACAGGTGTATATTAGAGTACCGCGGAGGTGTATACAGATGTATATTAGAGTACTACAGAGGTGTATACAGATGTATATTAGAGTACCGCGGAGGTGTATACAGATGTATATTAGAGTACTACCTAAGTGTATAGAGATGTGCATTAGAGTACTACAGAGGTGTATAGAGTTGTATATTAGAGTACCGCGGAGGTGTATATTAAAGTACCGCGGAGGTGTATACAGATGTATATTAAAGTATCGCGGAGGTGTATACAGGTGTATATTAGAGTACTACAGAGGTGTATACAGATGTATATTAGAGTACCGCGGAGGTGTATAGAGATGTACAGTACCAGTCAAATGTTTGGACACACCTACTCATTCAAGGGCTTTTCTTTATTTTTACTATTTTCTACATTGTAGAATAATAGTGAAGACATCAAAATGATGAAATAACACATATGGAATCATGTAGTAACCTAAAAAAGTATTCAACAAATCAAAATATATTTTATATTTGAGATTCTTCAAAAGTAGTCACCCTTTGCCTTGATGACAGCTTTGCACACTCTTGGCATTCTCTCAACCAGCTCCATGAGGAATGCTTTTCCAACAGTCTTGAAGGAGTTCCCACATATGCTGAGCACTTGTTGGCAGCTTTTCCTTCAGTCTGCGGTCCAATATGCCAAACCATCTCAATTGGGTTGAGGGCAGGTGATTCTGGAGGCCAGGTCATCTGATGCAGCACTGAATCATTCTCCTTCTTGGTCAAATAGCCCTTACACAGCCTGGAGGTGTGTTGGGTCATTGACATGTTGAAAAACAAATGATAGTGGGACTAAGCGCAAACCAGATGTGATGGCGTATAGCTGCAGAACTCTGGTAGCCATTCTGGTTAAGTGTGCCTTGAATTCTAAATAAATCACCGACAATGGTCACCAGCAAAGCACCCCCACATCATCACACCTCCTCCTCCATGCTTCACGGTGGGAACCACATATGCGGAGATCGGTTCACCTACTCTGTGTCTCTCAAAGACACGGCAGTTGGAACCAAAAGGACAGATTTCCTAATGTCCATTGCTCGTGTTTCTCGACCAAGCAAGTTTCTTCTTATTGGTGTCCTTTAGTAGTGGATTCTTTGCAGCAATTCAACCATAAAGGCCTGATTCACGCAGTCTCTTCTGAACAGTTGATGTTGAGATGTGTCTGTTACTTGAACTCTGTGAAGCGTTTATTTGGGCTGCAATTTCTGAGGCTAGTAGCTCTAATGAACTTATCCTCTGCAGCATAGGTAACTCTGGGTCTTCCTTTCCTGTGGCGGTCCTCATGAGAGCCAGTTTCACCATAGTGCTTGATGGTTTTTGTCACTGCACTTGAAGAAACGTTCAAAGTTCTTGAAATTGTCCCTATTGACTGACCTTCATGTCTTAAAGTAATGATGGACTGTCATTTCTCCTTGCTTATTTGAGCTGTTCTTGCCATAATATGGACTTGGTCTTTTACCAAATAGAGCGATCTTCTGTAAACCAACCCTACCTTGTCACAGCACAACTGATTGGCTCGAAACACATTAAGGAAAGAAATTCCACAAATTACATTTTAACAAGGCACACCTGTTAATTGAAATGCATTCCAGGTGACTACTTCATGAAGCTGGTTGAGAGAATGCCAAGAGTATGCAAACCTGTCAAAGACAAAGGGTGGCTACTTTGAAGAATCTCAAATATATTTTTATGTTTAACATGTTTTTGGTTACTACATGATTCCATGTGTTATTTCATAGTTTTGATGTCTTCACTATTATTCTACAATGTATACATGTATAAGTACCAACATTTTGACTGGTACTGTATATTAGAGTACTACTGAGGTGTATAGAGATGTGTATTAGAATACTACTGAGGTGTATAGAGATGTGTATTAGAATACTACTGAGGTGTATAGAGATGTGTATTAGAATACTACTGAGGTGTATAGAGATGTGTATTAGAATACTACTGAGGTGTATAGAGATGTGTATTAGAATACTACTGAGGTGTATAGAGATGTGTATTAGAATACTACTGAGGTGTATAGAGATGTGTATTAGAATACTACTGAGGTGTATAGAGATGTACAGAGAGCACAAAAGTATTTGGGACAGTAACACATTGTTTTATTTTTTGTTCTGTACTTTGGATTTGAAATGATACAATGACTCCGAGGTTAAAGTGCAGACTGTCAGCTTTGATTGGAGGGTATTTTCATCTATATCAGGCGAACCGTTTAGAAATTACAGCACTTTTTGTAGATAGCCCATTTTAGGGGACCAGAAGTATTGGGACAAATTCACTTGTGTATTAAAAAGTAGTAAAAAGTTTAGTATTTGGTCCCATATTCCTAGCAAACAATGACTACATCAAGCTTGTGACCACAAACTTGTTGGACACATTTGCTGTTTGTTTTGGTAGCTTTTGATAATTTTTTGCCCAATAGAAATGAATGGTAAATAATGTAGTGTCATTTTGGAGTTACTTTTATTGTAAATAAGAATATAATATGTTTCTAAACACTTCTACATTAATAATGTGTATACTACCATAATTATGGATTATCCTGAATAATGATGAGTGAGAAAGTTAGAGGCATAAATATCTTACCCCGCAAAAAATGCTAACCTCCCTTGTTATTGTAATGGTAAGAGGTTAGCATGTCTTGGGGGTATGATATAAAATGCTAACCTCCCTTGTTATTGTAATGGAAAGAGGTTAGCGGGGGGGGTCTAACTTTCTCACTCATCATTATGGGGCGTCAGGTAGCCTAGTGGTTAGAGCGTTGGACTTGTAACCGAAAGGTTGCAAGATCGAATCCCCGAACTGACAAGGTAAAAAAATCTGTCGTTCTGCCCTGAAGAAGGCACTGTTCCTAGGCCGTCACTGAAAATAAGAATTTGTTCTTAATTGACTAGCCTAATTAAATAAAGGTGAAATAAAAAATGCTGAAATATTCATTCAGGACTATGCATTCACATGAATGTAGAAGAGTTTAGAAACATATTCTATTCCTATCTGAACAACCAAAAAGTGTGACACTGTCCCAATACTTTTGGAGCTCACTGTATATAAGAGTACCTTGAGGTGTATAGAGATGTATATTAGAGTACTACTAAGGTGTATAGTGCATTCGGAAAGTATTCAGACCCCTTGACTTTTTCCACATTTTGTTACGTTACAGCTTTATTCTGACATGAATTAAATTGTTGTTTTCCATCAATCTACACACATACCCCATAATGACAAAGCAAAATGTATAAAAAAAAAAAAAAACTGAAATATCACGTTGACATAAGTATTCAGACCCTTTACGCGGTACTTTGTTGAAGCACCTTTGGCAGCGATTACAGCCTCTTCTTCTTGGGTATGTCCCCGAAGGAGGCTTTTTGCCTTTTGGTTGGCTGTCATGGTAATCATGGTCATGGTAATCTGTTCTTAACTGACTTGCCTAGTTAAATAAAAAAGGTTAAATAAATAATCAAATTAAAGCTTGGCACACCTGTATTTGGAGAGTTTCTCCCATTCTTCTCTACACATCCTCTCAAGTTGTCAGGTTGGATGGGGAGTGTCGCTGCACAACTATTTTCAGGTCTCTCCAGAGATGTTCAACCGGGTTCAAGTCCAGGCTCTGGCTGGGCCACTCAAGGACATTCAGAGACTTGTCCCGAAGCCACTCCTGCGTTGTCTTGGCTGTGTGCTTAGGGTCGTTGTCCTGTTGGAAGGTGAACTTTTGCCCCAGTCTGAGGTCATGAGCGCTCTGGAGCAGGTTTTCATCAAGTATCGCTCTGTACTTTGCTCCGTTCATCTTTCCCTCAATCCGGACTAGTCTCCCAGACACTGCCCCCGTAAAACATCCCCACAGAATGATGCTGCCACCACCATGCTTCACCGTAGGGATGGTGCCAGGTTTCCTCCAGACGTGACGCTTGGCATTCAGGCCAAACAGGTTAATCTTGCTTTCATCAGACCAGAGAATCTTGTTTCTCATGGTCTGAGAGTCTTTAGGTGCCTTTTGGCAAACTCCAAGCGGGCTGTCGTGTGCCTTTTACTGAGGAGTGGCTTCTGTCTGGCCACTCTACCATAAAGGCCTGATTGGTGGAGTGCTACACTCCCATCTCCAGAGGAACTCTAGAGCTCAGTCAGTGACCATCTGGTTCTTGGTCACTTCCCTGACCAAGGCCCTTCTCCCCCGATTGCTCAGGTTGGCTGGGCGGCCAGCTCAAGGAAGAGTCTTGGTGGTTCCAAACTTCTTCCATTTAAGAATGATGAGGGCACTGTGCTCTTGGGGACCTTCAATGCTGCAGACATTTTTTTGTACCCTTCCCCAGATCTGTGCCTCGACACAATCCTGTCTCGGAGCTCTACGGATAATTCCTTTGACCTCATGGCTTGGTTTTTGCTCTGACATGCACTGTCAACTGTGGGACCTTATATAGACAGGTGTGTGCCTTTCCAAATCATGTCCAATCAATTGAATTTACCACAGGTGGACTCCAATCAAAGGGAAAGGGTCCGTATACTTATGTAAAAACAAAAATTCTAACAACCTGTTTTTCTTTGTCATTATGGGGTATTGTGTGTAGATTGCTGAGGAAAATGTTTTATTTAATCCATTTCAGAATAAGGCTGTAACATAACAAAAATGTGGGAAAAGTCAAGGGGTCTGAATTCTTTCCGAAGGCACTGTATATTAAAGTACCTTGAGTCCCTGGATCTTCTGGAAGATCACCCAGACTTTGTGTCTGATGACTGAGTCACTCTCACTAGTCCTGAGGGGTGAACAACAACAGGTCAAACACACACGGTCAGAAGGATGTTGATAACTGGCCTAAATTAATGCTGAATGACACAGTAAGATAAATGCTGTACCCTTCTCTGAGGACGCTGTAGATGGTCTGCATGACCTGCTCCTCCTCACTGGTGACCTCTGAACTCTGAAGCAGAAGGTCAGGGGTCACCTTTAGACAGAGCTCAGTGTTAGTATGTTTTTAAACTTTACTGGAGGTATTGATAATGTACTAGCTAAGTATACTAGTTAGTAACCGCTCTCCCCTCCCGTCCAGTCTCTTACCAGCGGGTCTGTCCAATTGGCTGACGTCGTCTCCACAGCAACAAACCTCCCCGGCGGAGCCCGCTGATTGGCTGGGTGGGGCGTTGCCTTGCTGACGGAGCCTTGGCCCCGCCCCAGGCTGCTGTGAGTGGAGGAGGGAGGGGAGGAGTAGGGGTTGGGGGTGAGAGAGGGTGAAGGGGAGGAGTAGGGGTTGGGGGTGAGAGACGGTGAAGAGGAAGAGTAGGGGTTGGGGGCAAGGGAAGGGGAGATGGTGTCTCTAGGGTCCTCTGCTACAGGAGAGCGCCCCCTCTGTTGTTCTCTGGTACTGCTGCTGCCGTCAAACCTGCTGATCAGTCTGTTGACGGGGGTCTGGGGGTGGGGCTGTGCTGGGTAAGGCAGGCTCTGGGGGTGTGCCATGGTCAGGGGGGGCCGCTCTGTTTGGGAAGGATGGAGGTCAGGGGCATACTGACTCCCCCCTCCCCTCCCCAGTGACCCGTTGAGCCCGGACTGATACGACCCACACATTATATTCCTCCCCATACCCCCCTCCCTCACCCCTCCTCTATCTGTTCTCTCTTCCGCGACCCCAATCCCTCCATCCAGGTTCCCATAGCTACCAGACCTCCCATCCCCTGGTGGTCTCCCAAATCCTCCTCCCCCCTCACTCTCCAGTAATGAACCATGTGACTGTGCCCTGCGTAACGCCCCTCCCTGCCCTTCTCCCCCCTCTCCCTCTCCCCCCTCTCCGTCTCTCCTGCGGGGCAGACTGCCGTAACTCGGGGGGTAGTGGGTACGGAGCTGCACCCCATACGAATCTCCTTTTGGGCCCCCGTCCTTCATAACCACATAGGGCTGTCCAGCGATGCCCTGGACCCTGACAGCCACCCCGTACTTAGAGGTGGAGGGGGGCTTGGATCTCAGCTGGGTCGAGGGGAGCCCTCCTCCTGAGTCGTTGATGAAGCGGATCTGAACGCCGTAGTCCACGGGGCTCTTACGACCTGACGGAGTACTCATACTGGGGAGGGAGAGAGCGAGAGGGGACGGGGCGGAGGAGGAGAGACAGCGAGAGGGGAGAGAAAGTGGAGAGGGGGAAAGACAAAATTAGTACAGCTATTCCAAGTGTTTTACTTTAAAGAAGTGAATGTGACAGCAGTAGTTTATTGTTTTCTCTCCCAGGAAAGTAGGTCAACTGAATATCTGACTGGTATAAATGTCATGCAGACACACAGAAAGAGGGTGGACTGTGTGCGTTTCTATTGGGTTTGCAAGTTACAAAGGTGTGTGAGAGAACGAGTCTCAGTGGAGTTGCTTTAGAATGGACTTTGTTCATAGTGACCTTCATTATTCATTAACCTGGAAACACACACACACCCTACTTCCCACTCTCTGGCTCCCCTTACGTGTAATCTCCAGCTCTCTCTCGCTTTACTTCCACTTGGTTTAGTTTTTCCTTTTCTTTAGAAATCCCTGCCTAGGCCAGGCCAGCCCTGCCCAACCAGCCCAGCAAAGGTGAGTCTCCTTCCTCAATCTAGGATCTTTATTAGATCAATCAACTGTAATCACACATGACCCACAGCCAGTCCTTGTGAACGATCCTTCCTCTGTTTCCCTCAGTAAGTCAACTCAGTCTCCCTCTACATGTCCCTTTGTCACTCAGTCTTCATCTGATGTTTTTAAACTGTTGACGTCTGACTGTATCATGTCCATGTGTTGAAATGTCTCAGGAGTTCCCGCCTCCCTCTCTATGGTGACCTGTGCCACGTCAGCTCTCATCACTAGGTCATTATACTGCATGCCTCATTAACATGGTCAGCTCTCATCACTAGGTCATTACACTGCGTGCCTCATTAACAAGGTCAGCTCTCATCACTAGGTCATTATACTGCATGCCTCATTAACATGGTCAGCTCTCATCACTAGGTCATTACACTGCGTGCCTCATTAACATGGTCAGCTCTCATCACTAGGTCATTACACTGCATGCCTCATTAACATGGTCAGCTCTCATCACTAGGTCATTACACTGCATGCCTCATTAACATGGTCAGCTGTCATCACTAGGTCATTACACTGCGTGCCTCATTAACATGGTCAGCTGTCATCACTAGGTCATTACACTGCATGCCTCATTAACATTGTCAGCTGTCATCACTAGGTCATTACACTGCGTGCCTCATTAACATGGTCAGCTGTCATCACTAGGTCATTACACTGCGTGCCTCATTAACATGGTCAGCTGTCATCACTAGGTCATTACACTGCGTGCCTCATTAACATGGTCAGCTGTCATCACTAGGTCATTACACTGCGTGCCTCATTAACATGGTCAGCTGTCATCACTAGGTCATTACACTGCGTGCCTCATTAACATGGTCAGCTCTCATCACTAGGTCATTATACTGCATGCCTCATTAACATGGTCAGCTGTCATCACTAGGTCATTACACTGCGTGCCTCATTAACATGGTCAGCTGTCATCACTAGGTCATTACACTGCGTGCCTCATTAACATGGTCAGCTGTCATCACTAGGTCATTACACTGCGTGCCTCATTAACATGGTCAGCTCTCATCACTAGGTCATTACACTGCGTGCCTCATTAACATGGTCAGCTGTCATCACTAGGTCATTACACTGCATGCCTCATTAACATGGTCAGCTCTCATCACTAGGTCATTACACTGCATGCCTCATTAACATGGTCAGCTCTCATCACTAGGTCATTACACTGCGTGCCTCATTAACATTACTCATTAGCATGTCTTCTTTGCACTTATAACAAACCAACTACAACACCAGGCACTAACCCTGTTACCACCCTTCTCCACCTTCTCTCATTCTCTCCCTCTTTCACACACAGACAAACTTTCATTCTCCCTACCTCCCTCACCGACACACACAAAAACAGAGTCCAGAGTTTCTCCTCTCTTATCAGTGTGTGTCATGGTGGTGATAACACCAATGTCAAGCTCTTGTTCCTGTGGATAGGAAGCCCAGCCCCCACACATGCTCCACTCTGGAATGAACTGTGTACAAGCAGGAACACACGCTCACAGGTGATCAGTGGTGTTGTAAAGAGCGTCAGTGAAGACCTTGGTGCAGTTTATATTTGGTGTCCAGTATAAATCAAAGCCCTGGCTATCAGGACGAGAGAGACACACCATCCCTAGTCATATTGACAGATTACCCTCAACCTCTTAGTCATTTTGTCATACTCATATCATCTGTCTGTACTGTAATGATATGAGCATCTCCACCCCCAAACTACTTCCTGCTCATATCATTACAGTACAGACAGATGATATACGAGTACAGACAGATGATATGAGTATGACTAAGAGGTTGAGGTTAATCTGTCAATCTGACTAGAGGATGAGTGTGTGTCGGTGTGTGTTAGGCTTGGCAGAATTATCGTATAATGTTGTAACCGACAATTAAAGGACAACATTGAACTAAAAATAATCGTTATAATACATTAATTTTAGTAGAAAGGGGAATCAACTTTATATTCAAGTAGATAGAAAAACTTCTATTGCTTAAACTATTTTTAAATGAAGTGGGAAAGATTCTAATTATTTTACAAACAGAACGGCACAGTCGGAAGGAGCAGGTTCATTTGTCTCATTCATTTTGGAGACGGGTGTCATTAGGTATGTCCTAACTAGAGGTCGACCGAGTAATCGGAATTGGCCGATTAATTAGGGCCGATTTCAAGTTTCCATAATCAGTAATCGGCATTTTTGGACACCGATTATGGCCGATTACATTGCACTCCACGAGGAGACTGCGTGGCAGGCTGACTACCTGTTATGCGAGTGCAGCAAGGAGCCAAGGTAAGGTGCTAGCTACCATTAAACTTATCTTAACATAATCACTAATTAACTACACATGGTTGATGATATTACTAGTTTATCTAGCTTGTCCTGCATTGCATATAATCGATGCGGTGCTTGCCAAACGGGTGATATAACAAGCGCATTCACGAAAAAGCACTGTCGTTGCACCAATGTACCTAACCATAAACATCAACGCTTTTCTTAAACTCAATACAAAATTATATATTTTTAAACCTGCATATTTAGTTAATATTGCCTGCTAACATTAATTTATTTTAACTAGGGAAATTGTGTCACTTCTCTTGCGCTCATTGCAAGCAGACTCAGGGTATATGCAACAGTTTGGGCCGCCTGACTCGTTGCGAACAAATTTGCCAGAATTTTACATAATTATGTCATAACATTGAAGGTTGTGCAATGTAAGAGCAATATTTAGACTTATCGATGCCATCCGTTAGATAAAATACGGAACGGTTCCATATTTCACTGAAAGAATAAACGTTTTGTTTTCGAGATGATTGTTTCCGGATTTGACCATATTAATGACCTAAGGCTCATACTTCTGTGTGTTATTATATTATAATTAAGTCTATGATTTGATAGAGCAGTCTGACTGAGTGGTGGTAGGCAGCAGCAGGCTCGTAAGCATTCATTCAAACAGCACTTTCCTGCGTTTGCCAGCAGCTCTTCGCAATGCTTCAAGCATTGCACTGTTTATGACTTCAAGCCTATCAACTCCCGAGATCAGGCTGGCAATACTAAAGTACCTATTAGAACATCCAATAGTCAAAGGTATATGAAATACAAATGGTATAGAGAGAAATAGTTCTATAATAACTACAACCTAAAACTTCTTACCAGGGAATATTGAAGACTCATGTTAAAAGGAACCACCAGCTTTCATATGTTCTCATGTTCTGAGTAAGGAACTTAAACGTTAGCTTTTTTACATGGCACATATTGCACTTTTACTTTCTTCTCCAACACTTTGTTTTTGCATTATTTAAACCAAATTGAACGTTTCATTATTTATTTGAGACTAAATAGATGTTATTGATGTATTCTATTAAGTTAAAATAAGTGTTCATTGTTCATTAAGTATTGTTGTAATTGTCATTATTACACACATACATACACATACATACACATACATACATACATACATACATACATACATACATACATACATACATACATACATACATACATACATACATACATAGAAAATGGCCGATTAATCGGTATCAGCTTTTTTGGTCCGCCAATAAATTGGTATCGGCGTTGAAAAATCATAATCGGTCGACCTCTAGTCCTAACTCATTTTTACAGATGCATTATAAGCGCAAAACATTTTGCAACAAAAATGACAATAACCATGGCCATTTGCATAACAATTAATCATGCCATTGTCATTACAACTTCTGTGTGTACAGTTCAGCTCATCACTTAGCACATACCTCGCCCTAAGACAGACATCCAAAGCATGCCATAGAACAAGCCCCCCCGTCACTGTACATTAGTGCAGACAACCATAACACGTGCACACAGTCACACACACCTCCTAATGGCAAGTAGTGGTGAAACAAGTCAGGTCTTTCAGACAGAGGATAACAGAAAGACAGCTACAAGTCAGGTCTTTCAGACAGAGGATAACAGAAAGACAGCTACAAGTCAGGTCTTTCAGACAGAGGATAACAGAAAGACAGCTACAAGTCAGGTCTTTCAGACAGAGGATAACAGAAAGACAGCTACAAGTCAGGTCTTTCAGACAGAGGACAACAGAAAGACAGCTACAAGTCAGGTCTTTCAGACAGAGGATAACAGAAAGACAGCTACAAGTCAGGTCTTTCAGACAGAGGACAACAGAAAGACAGCTACAAGTCAGGTCTTTCAGACAGAGGATAACAGAAAGACAGCTACAAGTCAGGTCTTTCAGACAGAGGATAACAGAAAGACAGCTACAAGTCAGGTCTTTCAGACAGAGGATAACAGAAAGACAGCTACAAGTGAGGTCTTTCAGACAGAGGACAACAGAAAGACAGCTACAAGTCAGGTCTTCCAGACAGGACAACAGAAAGCCTAGGATATTTATTTCAGATATAGGTCAACAGATACAAAGGATCTTCAACACCAACCCTTCTTTCTGCATGCATAGGCTAATCATCCATAATCAGTTGTAGAGGCTGAGTTTAAAGCAGTGTTTCTAAATCCCTGGTCTTTGGGAGTATGTTGCTGACCTCCTGACATTGATTTATTCCATTCTACAGTTTAATCTAGGCACTTGGCTACTCTAAGGAGGGCGGAGCATTGCTTGCCTGTCCCTAGTACTGAAACATATTGGGAAACACTGCCTGCTTGTGCGCCTGCGTGTGTGAGAGAGGCTCAGCCTCAGCAGGGAGAACTGACAGTGAATAGGACCAAACATAACAGGGACACAGGAGTGGACCCCAGCCATTTCCCTCACTCTTTCTCTCTCATTCCACCTCCCTTTCTATCTATCTTTCTGTGTGTCAGTGTGTCAAGCCACTTCCAACAGGCCAGTTCAGCTGCTAGCAGTGAAAGGGGACAGTGGAGAGGAGAGGGCCAGGGTAAGGGGAGACAGTCAGGGGACAGAGGGTGAGCCCATCCTATTGTCCAAACGATGTGGAGCAGAAAATGAGGGCAGAAATGCTGGGAACGCAACACTCTTCTCCCCCCTGGCCCTCTCCAGCTCTCCCTCAGTCTGTCTGCCTCACTTATAACACTGTTCTGCACCTGACCCTCTCTCCATCTCTCTAACCTGTCTATCCCTCCTTCACTGCCTCCCTCTAACCATCTCAAACCCTCCCCCCCTCCCACTCCATAACCTCTCTATCCCTCCTTCACTGCCTCCCTCTAACCATCTCAAACCCTCCCTCCCTCCCATCCTAACCTCTATCCCTACCGCCCTCTCTCTAAACTCTATCCTTCCCTCCCTCATCCATCTTCCTAACCTCTATCCCTCCCTCCCTCTCTCATCCATCCATCTCTCTAAACTCTCCAGCCTTCCATCCATCCCCCTAACCTCTCTCTATCCCGCCATCTCTCTCTCTATCCCTCCCCTGGGTTCCAAATCTCTGTCTCTCTCTCTGGAGAGAAGCACATGATGAGGCAGCTGACCGGACCTGCAACAGAGATTGATTGTGGATACTTGTCTGAGGTTAAGACCAACAGGCTTCTGTTTAGCCAGTGCTTCACACCATGTACTTTAGAGAGAATAGGTAAGGGACAGTGCCCTGCAGCCTAACAACAGACTGACTACAGTGTGAGCAGGTGAAGGAGTCCTCACTCAGACTCTAGAGTCCTCAGATTACTGACTCCCTTAAGGCGTCAGCATGCTTCAGTTCAGCTGGTGCCTAGCCGAGACCATTGCTTGAAAAACAAGGGGGGAAAAAAGCGGCAAATAGTACTGTTTGTCCATTTTGAGACGCCGTAGCCAGTGTATACTTCCTCAAAATAGTCTGAATGAATAACTCAAGTAATCTGTCATTAATTTTGACATTTTTGCAGAGGAGATCTTACAGGAAATAAAAATAAAACCTACATCTAAGATGTTTGGTGCAGTTGTCATTCATCTCTTGTTGAATGACAACAAAAACTATTGAAGAATCCCTACTCCCTAACGAAGCGGCGTAGAGTTCGGCTTGCCTCAAGAAAAAAAATGTGCCCCCAAACAGCCAAAACAAACAAAAGTCCAAAACGAATTTTAAAAAAAGGTCAAAATGTCGTTGTAATATATGCACAAACTCTTCCGAACCATTTCAGCTGGGATGCATGCAGACGCCTTTAGTGTCTCCTAACCCGCCAGCTCTGCTCTCAAATGTAATTCTCCCGCACTGAATTGAATTAAGGCCACCTCCATCTCTGGGGAGGGATGGGAGAATTGAGAGAGAGAGAGTGTGGAAAGAGACCACTGCAGTATGGAGTCATGGCTGTGGCTGTCTTTGATTCATTCAATAGTGAGAGTAGAGAGCATAAAGTCAGTAGGCTAGAAATCTTTGTTCCTACTTAGCCTCCTCTAAGCTTCATCACGATACTGGACTGTATTCTACAACCAAGGCCTTGTCCCTGCATATAGGGCAGTGCTTCAGTGAAAGCACCTGAAAGAGGATAGCCTTACATGTGTATGACTGTCTCCTTCTGTGGTGACAAATAGATTCCATATCATGACTGATGTTGGGCCCTAAAAAATCAGCTTTATTTTTTGCCTGATTTCTCTGTTTTGTTTTTCTAGGTTTCTGTTTTTCGCAGTTTATTCAGGTTCACTCAAAATCACACTTTAATAGAAAAACAAAAGATAATATTGTTCAAATATTGTTGAATTCCATTTTAGTGTCTAGATTCTGTGTTCCATCCAGAACACAGATTTTATAGGGCCCTACTGATGACTGTCAGTCATGGGTGGCTGACGGCTGAAATACCAAAGACTTTCCACATTAATGCTGCTGTCATTAGAAAATATAAATAACACAAACTTGGGTCCCCAAGACAGTCCTTCAGTTAAGACTGTTTCCTTGGTGATTGGCAATTCATCCCTTCTGTCTCTTCATTACATTCTTGACTTAGACCAGACCCTTTTCCACTCCTCTCACTCAAACAAACAGCCATTTCTTCCTCTCTGATTCTAATGGCACTCATTGGCATAATAAAGAAGACTTCAGTGTTGCCAAATAGAACAAAAACACCAAATAGAAGCACCTAATACACCCCCCCAGTCACCCACATTCCACACTGTGATGCTCAGTAAACAGCCCCCTTAAACACACCTTCTACCTGCACACTTCAGGGTCTCTGCTCTAAGAGCATCCAATCTGTAAACAGTCTTATCGCGCTCTGTCACTCTCCCTCTGTCAGCCTCTCTCTCACTCTCTCTGTGCCTGTGGCAACAATAAAAAACATGTCCCTCAGGCTGAGCTTTCTCCCATCTGTCATCAATACACTGCTGTGTTAAATTCTACATACTAACAACCAAAATAATGCATAGACATCAATGTCAAGTTTAAATTCATAACATCATCTTATCAAACACTTGCGATCTAACATCAGAAATGAGACAACACACTTGCCACTTTCTGTAGGCCACATGTCCATGAGTAATCACTGAATGTTGGCCAATAAAATGACAAAGAATGGTAAATAGTTTAGATAACTTACGTTTAGGTCTCTTTTGGACAGAGTTCGCTGGCTACATTGAATTCTTCAGTGTATGCGTCATAGTATCATGTAGCGCAAGTGAAACTTGGGAGAAGAGAGGCAGTGAGCCAAGTTGTTGAAGTTGAGCTCTGAGAAAGTCAAATAACTGACATGTAAAAAGAGAACGTGTGCCATTGACAGATGGGTACACTGACTGTACACATGGTTTTAAATGAGAATTCCACTACGGGAGAGATCGAAACGAGGCAACGCAAAGATACACCTGCTCCGTGGCCTTTGAATTCTGAGTTATTCAGCACCGTTTCGCCATCATTAAAAGTAAACTTAGGGTAAGAAGACACCAACAAGAGAGCAAGTTATCAAAGACGGAGCGGACAAATGTATTAGCTAGCTATGTGTCTGTAATGTGCAAGCCAACCAGCTAGAGCTAGCAAGCTAACCCTAAGCTACTGTCATAACTAGCTAGTTAACCTAGCTGTCTGGGTTAGTTCGCTAGCTAGCTTGCTAACTAGAGCGAACTAAACAACATCCAGAAACATACCTGCTATTTGGTCAAAGTAGTACAATTCATCAATTTATTTTCGACTTTCGAGTCCTCTTCTCTTGTTTTACTTGGTGTTAATACAGATAATGTTTACATCGGACAGAAAACACTTCTGAAAGAGCAGAGCATATCCATAATTCGAAACAGACAGATAAATTCGTTAACGCAGCTCCAACCTGTTACCTTTGTGACCGATGCCAGACGAGCCGCCCAGCCCCGCTAGAGGGAATACAGGTATTGGTTGAGCACATAGCAGTAGGCGGTGCTCTAGACAGCGCCCGCTTTGAATATTGGTGAGTCTGTCTGTCAATCTGTGATACATTGACTCAGGGGAAAGGTCTTTCAGTGGTCTTCATAAATAGAAATAAAAAACTTTGTAAATGAAAATGCCTAGTGCTGTGCTTGTCATAATACATTTTTTAACTGCTAAGAAAGAGGTAAGCTAATGCAGAAACAAACGAAACGCATCACAACTTGTGTCATGAATCAGTTTGCGCTCCTCAAATTCCAACCGTCCCATACCAAACCGACCAGTGTCTCGGCCGGGGAAAGGGTAACCGTTCCACTTGATCTACCAGATCCCCTGCAGAGGGCGCCTTTAGCACACATTATGACAGATTACTGGCAATTAGGACAGAGGCCTAGGGGACAGTTTATTCTACTAATTTGAATCAACCACTGAAATGGCCATTCGACTCTTTTCCCCATAGAACATTCTCAACCCAAATTACAGATTTTATTATTTTGAAAAAATATTTGTTCTCACTCATTGTGGTGCCAAAACCCTGTAAATTCAAGCAGTGTTCATATTTTTGGATGACATGTTTAATTGCAGCCTATTGTGTTGCACACACCAATTTCGAACAATGTAGGTTAATATTGACTATGTTGATTAATAAATATTGGCTATGTTGAAATACGGCTGTGATGACAACTTTTTTTTTTAATCATCAATTGAGAAATGCGTTGCCAAAGCTGCCCGGTCTCCTCCCTATTAGTGAATAATGGCCTACTATAGGCGTTCTTTGGCCATTCTGTTGTAGGCTAGTCCACCACCACACCCATTTCCCAACTCCACCGAACTCTTTCTCTCACACACGCACATCTTTCTCCAGCACTCAGCTTTGACAGCCTGCTCCATACATCAGTCGCTCCGGGAATGGGATCATCATTAGTGAGTGCGAAGAAAAACTTCCAGTTCTTCCGATTCTACGCTCTCCAAAGACTACTCTTCAAACTGCGGGGATAGCTTCGAGATAAAGCGATAGCGACTGTCAGAAATAGATATTACAGGCGTTACAAGTTGATGTAAGGAGAGGTAACTTTACGCACTGTGGAACGACAAAGAGAAGTGGGTCAAGCGACAAATGGGGTGAAGTTTGGAGTTAAAATTATATGAGAACATTTACTACTGAATTTATGGGGTAGAAATCATTATGAATAATTTGTTGAAATAAATTAAGATCACAAAAGGGGTAATTCGGATAAGATATCAGGCGCGCGGCGCGTAAACGTAGTGGTCGTGGATGAATGTGCTTGGAAAGTTTTATGTAGGCTAACCAACTATTCTCTGTGTCTCGATTTCGGATGATTTATAAACATTACGACTAAGTAGGCCTAAGTGAGTGTGTTATATTAGGATAAGTTTGGAGCCAAAGCTACAAACCAAAAAACTGCCACTGATCGTAACCAGCCATGGCAAAGTGGTTTAGTTCCGCCATCAATCTGAAGAACGGGACCGAACGGGTCCGCTCAGCCTCGGAGTCCGGCCCTCAACCACGAAGCAGACACGGGCTAACACCGGGGACCAGTCTGAAGGGGAACCGGGTCAAGGAAAGTGCTGGAGGGATGGGCTCTATACTGACCGGAAGAAACCGGAAAAACTCGGCCATCGAACTGGGTCGGAACGGCTCGGGTACTGGCGGGAACTCGTTTAAGGACGGTAAGATCTGGGAGAGTCTCATCCCTGGGAAGAGTAGGAAGAATTCCAAGCTCGAGGTGGGGGCATCTGAGGAGCATCGGCCCA